>NC_136909.1:62461940-62534440 GCF_949606895.1 Notothenia rossii | reverse complement strand
GGGCGGTCTGTGTGAAGTGGTGGCTATTCTGGACTTGGCCGCAATATGTTAAAGGTCCCATGTCATGCTTTTCCGGTTATTACCCGTCCTCTTGTGTGTCATGAAGGTTTTTATGCATGTAACCGTCTGCAGTCACAAACCGTCAAAGTACAACCTGAAGGGAGTAAAACTCTAAACAGAAAATACCTGTCTATGCTGCCCCAGAATGCCTCGCTGGGGATTTCTCTTTTTCTTCCTGGGTACAGCGACGTGCCCATACCCAAATGGACCCGTTGTTCCAAATGGACCAATCCGTGGAGCTGTTACGTTACGTCCACAGAGCCGTTAGGCCTCACACACACACACTCAATCTTTTCTCAGCTGCAGCTCCGCCGATTTCTCCTCCCTGAGACGGCGGGACGCGGCAAGGCTGTGAGTCGGTGTGTGAGCACAAACACAAACTCCCAGCCAGGCTGCGGGTGTGTGTGTGTGTTCGGGCTGGTTTCGGGCTGGGTTTCACTGTGTCTCGCTGTCTCGCAGACGGCCACTGGGCTCACAGGGAGGGGGCGGCAGGAGCACCAACAAGCCGTTTAGGACAGAGAGTGAATACACATACTTTACAGAGATGCTGTATGAGAAACCAATTTGAGTTTGGAAAATTGCACAATATAAATCTATTTTAATATACCTCAACAATGGAATTATGATCAGTGGAAATGGCCATGACATGGGACCTTTAAATGACATATACCCTAACGAATCCACAAAAATAAGAAATTATTTTAAATAATTTTCCCATTTAATTCTTATCTTTGACTAATATTGTATGTGTGTGCGATAAATTGTTAGTAAATTGTATAAATTATAAAGCATAATAGAAAATAAATGATACGTGTACTACTTGTAAACCCAACTAATTTGGGCCTTTAGAAAAGTCAAAATTCTTACTTTAATCTCACAATTCTGACTTATTCTCAGAACTCGAAAAGTTCTGAAAAGTTCTGAAAAATCACTTTTGGTCAGACCCGCCAATCCCCCCCACCCCCACACAAATGCACATGTGGCCCTAATCCTCTTCTGTATCTTGTCAACAAAGGCTTTTCTGTAAAAAAAAATTGAGCAGTAGCTGGCTACTTGCAATAGCTAACACAACAGTTAGCTTGTTGTATAGCAGCCCTGAAGGACTATTAAGTTAACAGCGAGAATGGATGTGGACTGGGGGACAGGGCGGGTCGCTGCTGGGATGCCAGAGCTTTTTGGAAGCTCAATTCTGGCTGGCGTACACAGAAAGATCCTGTATCTTCAACAGTAACTTCTAATGCTGAAATAACAAGAAACTTATACCGATTAGTAAATGAACAAAAATTTATGTTTTTGCAAGTATTTCCGCAAGAAATTAGGCAAAAAACGCAAACTTAAAATGTGTGGTTTTTTAATAGAGATCTGATCGCCCATGTGAAAAATTAGCTTGGAATCCAGTGTGAATCACAATATATTTAGCATAAATGTTGAAGTCCCTGTTTCCACAGAAATGGCACATAGTAAAGGAGATGTTTAGCTTAAAGTCCTTATCTTACATTAAAAACTTTTTTTGGCAGTTGATTTCTGGGGGGTGTATGCAACAGATAGTCAATGTATGTTTCTTTATTTCATACTGAATAATATGTAAAAAAAGGAAAAATATTAGGTCCAATAAAAAAACTTTGCTTCTGGAAGCAGGCCATTTCGTGACGTCACGTGTGGTTCCCGGCTGCCGCTGTCTGGCTCCCTGCTGCCGTCCGGATCGACAGCCAATGCGCGCAGCCAGCGAGAGTTCACAACGAAAAATGGCGTCAAATATTGTTGATGTTTACGCATCAGAAAAAGCTAATAGCGCGGGTATTTGGCACAATTTGACAGAACAATTATTTGGTGTGGACGATGCGAGCAGTGACGATGAATCTGAACGATCTCTGCCGCCTTTTACACCAGAAATAAGAGGCCTAGAACCGTATAGGTTCGAGCCAGCAAAACGCGAATGTGCACCACCGGCCTCAGCTGAAAACATGGAAGTCACTCCGCCCTCGCCAGCACCAGCTCGAGTCGGCAACACAGATTGGTAGAGCTATTCATATGTTATAATATCAATCAATAATGAATTTTGTAAACACTGATACACAAAGTTGACATGCGGCTATACCAGCAATGCTACACTGTGTGATGCTGGGACGGGCTGAACTCACCAGGATTCGCGGAACCACACGTGACGTCACGACACAGCACCAAGCAGCGGCAAGTTTGAATCCAGACTTTTCTGGATACCTCTGAATTTGACCCATTTTCCCGATATTAACAAGTGATTTACAGCAAATAGGAAACGATATTCGATCTATATCACGTGTTACTGGAATAAGACCCAACAAGTTAATGCATTTTGAAACAGTTCTATGATCTTTCAGCTACAGTAAATTACGCAAGATAAGGACTTTAATGATTTCCAATTTGGTTAAACTCTTTTCTGCAACTCTAACTCCCTGGCTGCAACTTAGTTTCATGCTTCTTTTGCGTTATAAAAAGAACTGAAAAACTCAAAACACTTTGAGTTCAAATCTCGATGTGAACAAGATATTAAAAACTTACCAAAAAATAGGGGATCCGTTGCTACATCTGGAGACGAACTCTCGACTCTTGTCCATTCTTGTAGCATGTCTTGTTTTCCAGTGGTTAACAGGCGGACATTGATGTACAGTAGCAGCAGCAACCCTAAAAGGCAGAGGGAAAAAAATCAACACATGGCGCAACTGCAGAAATCATCAATCATCAATATACAGGTTCAATGCCTAATCAGTAAATCACTTAACCCAGATTGTGCTATAACAAAAAGTCTTCAAACTAGAGCCTATGGTCAACCAAGGATAAATAAATATATGTTTTCTTCATTATACTTCAATACGTAAGTTGACCATTGGGCCAATTCCCCCAAACCTTGGTATATTTAATTAACCCTAAAACCATTCATCATTGAGCAAACCATTGTAGTTGTGTAAATGACGAAGAGCAGGAATATGGTCACTTTGCAGAAATGACCTCTCTCTGAAGGTCTTAAATCGGATTGCATGAACAAACAGACACATTCACACATGCAATTCCTCCATCCCCTCTTCTCCCCCTCTCCTCTGTCCGGTCAGTGTAATGGATGGTGAATCCGTTGCTTAGTCATGCATACATCTGACAAATTGTCCCTCTCCGAGCACGGCCCCGCCGCCGTGTGATTTGTGAAAGACGGGACGCGACAGGATGAGTCGGCAGCTCAGATTGAAAAAGGGCACTGAGGATACAGGCAAACTAGTCTGAAAAGGTCCATTTGAAGAAAATTATATATCTGAGAGCTTGCAGGCCGCCGGGGTGTGGATGGGCTGCTCCTGTGTGTGAGTGTGTGTACGTCTGAGTAAGATTGGAAATATGTGAGACGTGTTTCAGCAATGACCTTGCTGTGTCGTGGACAATAATAATGTTGCTCTAGTATATGTTTATGGTGGTAAATCTGAATTTATTTGACTGGTTTAACTATGAGATAGCCCAAGTAGTGTGGACCGATCCCCATTTAAAGCGTAGAGCATGACTAAAATACAGTCTGCCGTCCCTGTTTTTAGTAACATATAACCTACATACTAGCCTACTGACTGCTTCCTGGACTACCCATTATTCCCTTTTATTATAATATAGTATTCTTACTGGCAGATTCTTCATCACTTGAGTTAAGCGTGTTGAGTGAATTGATTTGTCTTAAAAACTACATTGCTACAATATTAAATGGCTACCAAATTGAGGCTTTTAAGAGCGCTATGATTGAACTGATTTCCCCATTTTACCCAATTCTTAACCCATAATAATATACATTATCAATGTTGTTCTATATGGTTTTTTTCAAGTTAATAGTAGTATTAATAGTTTTGAGCTTCTATGCATTATTTATGTCCTGTACGGCTGTAGGGCTTATTTATGGTGTCGTGATCGGTCATGATCCCATTAGTTTATCTGTTTCCTGTTTTATTTGGAAGTTCCCTCAATCTGTGTCATGTCTGCTTTTACTTCCTGTCTTTGTTTGTTTTCCCACCTGTTTAGATTGTCTGTCCTGGCCTTATTAGTTCCACCTGTTTCCCATCAGCCCTGCAACTATGAAGGTAGATATGGTGCAAAATGCGAGAGCTTGTAAAACCTGATGGGAGCACTTGCAGGAAAAAAATCTGAGCTTGTGTACATACATTTATACTTGTATAAAATATCCACGTATCTGTGAACCAAATTTAAAGTCACAGAAGAAGAAAAAAAGTGTTGTAGCTTGTAGGAAAAAAATTAACTTAGTGAGGAAATATTCACTTGCAGAAAAATATATATATATTTTTAAATATATTTTCCATTACAACTGCAACTTGGTTATTACAACCTCTCAAATCAGTCATTACAACTTCACGAATCTGCTCTGTGACAGTATAATTCGACGAGTCTGCGGCCTTGACTTTTGCTGCACTTCTTGCGATTTGTTTTAAAACTATTTATAATTTAGAAATTGTTGGCACAAAATAACGGGTTACGTTCCCGGTCATTTTTCTAAATAATATCTGAACACATTAAAGCTGGAAATTTGTCATGATTTACTCGATTCATTGGGATAGCTAGCTTTGAGTTTGACAAACTGGGAACTTCAGAGACTGTTGACCCAAAAAGAACAACAGCATAATTACCGCTGGTGCAAAGTCAGAAAGTGTTGTAAAGGCCCAGACACACCAAACTGACACCAAAGAACACGTCCCGACGGACCCGATTGTTTTTCGCCTCACGTCTCCTGCGTCTTGGCCAACAGTCGCACTGGAACACACCGCAAAGACTTCAGCCGACAGCCAAGAAGCACGTACACGCAATCGTGAGTGGCAATAACTCTCCTTACCAGCAGGCGGTGGTAGTGTGTATTCGTCATTCAAAAGAGGCAACAACCGGAAGACAGACTGCGTGATAACCGAGAGAAGAAGAACAGACTGCGTGATATAAACAAACAACAAATAGCGTGTGCATTCCATTTTCACTCTACAGCAAGAAGCTCATGGGCTTTCCCGAACCTGTGTCGAGAGGTGGAGTTAAATGAAATCTCAGATTTGCCTTCTTAATAGTTTTTTTGGGTCCCTCACTTCCGTTTCGCTTCTCATGCACTGATTCGCTAGCTGAACAGCCAATCAGAGTGATTTCTTTTGCCGACGGCTTTTGGCGGCGGCGGAAGGTGTTGGCACGGCTGAAAAGACACGACGGTGCAGGACACACCAATCTGAGTAGGGCGACAGGATGCTCATCGACGGCCAGACATCTATTGACATCTATCGACGCCGAAAATCCATGTAAGGAAAAAGTTGGGGGGAGGGATTGGTCAGAAAAACATCAGACTTTAAACGTACTCTTTCCGAGCAGTCAACTAAGTGTTTTTAACAAAGCAAAAAATGTATGCACAATGCATATTTCACATTTTGATGAAAAGAGCGATGTGCCCAGAGGTTTGTGTTCCACCCATAGTATTGAGGAGGTTTTTGTAATTGACATACAATGTAAAACTAAGTAATACATTGTTATTTTTCTATGTTTGCTACATGTACAACTATACAAGTGTCGAAAAAAAGCCACTGTTTTAACCACATTTTATCAGGTTAATTGAGCTAATGCTATGCTAGTGCGGACGATAACGTTGCTAGCTAGCTAACAGCAGCTAGTATCACTTTTGTTCAGGGCTCAGAAGCCTCATTCAATCTGAGACAACGTTAGCATTGCTAGCTAGCTAACAGCAGTGATCGTTACTTTCGGTGAAACTCATGGTCAAAATTCACACATTGAGCTTATTTTCAACGTGTATGAAATAGCAGTATACTAAGAGAAGTGTTTAAATGAAGAAAAAGCTGTTTTGTAAATGTAATCACCAGAGTTCAGCCAAGATGGTGATTTCCGGTAATAACATCATTGTCTCAGCAAAATGATTGCACTGCATACTTGCGTGAGGGAGTTAGGACCATGTTCTGTTTACTTGCCAATATTTCCCAAATTTCGGGTAAAAAAAATGCATTCGGTCACAATCCAATAGCAATTAAAAATATAGTGTAGTTAAAGATAGTTGAGTGTGACATTAGTTTATTGTTTTAGACCAGGGCTCGGCAACCTTTTTGATATGAAGTGCCATTTAAAAAAAAATGGTTATCAGCGTGCCAACTATCGAGAATTATCAACGGGGGGGGGGGGGGGGGTTGAGGAGCTTGACGCTCGTCAACTATCAGCAGGAGGGCGGGCGAGCCTCGCTGCGGGGAAGCAGTGTCGCAACATACACGATGCCGAATTTAGCAAACAAATGTAAGTAATTGGTTTAAACGGCATAATAATAAGGACGATGGTCCGTTCTGTGATTCTCCAGAGCACACATGTTATGATATTAGGGTCGCGTCGAGTCATGCAGGGTGAGATGAGATCGCTGTCCCTTTAAGAGATAGAGATAGAGAGAGAGGGGTGTGGCTTGTGCATGTGTTTGTGGATGGTAGAGCGACAGTGAGCGATAGTGATGGGAATTCCGGCTCTTTCGGCTCCCAAACGGCTCTTCAGTTTACCACATTATACCTTTTATGATTAAATCAAATGTAGCCCTGTTTTGATGTGTATAGGCCTATGTGTACATATATATAACTTACATTAATCAATACATCCTCTTTACTGAAGTATTCAAAAGTAAAAATTACATGTTTAATATAAATGATTTGCTGTGGCCAAATGTTTTCATTGCATTTACAGACCCTTGTAACTCTCTGATACCAACCAAAGAATGCAATGACTTGCTTATAGAACCACGCTACACAAAACAGATAGCAACACCTATAAAAACTATTTAAAAAGGGGCTACTGTATCGACATTTTAAAATTATATTTAAAGAAAAGGCCGATTCTTTGAGCTGCAGCTGACCACGCCCCCCTGCAGGAGACGGGAGCGTGCTCTGAGATCAGCTGCTGGGGTCTCAGAAGAGGGGGAGAAAAAGAGATCTCCCTCCTCCGTGTTTTATTCTTATAGAAGTAAGAAGAGAATCAACGGGGCAGAAACCCTCCTTTTTACGCAGTGGTCCAGACATAGACATCAAACGGCGACACATATTCAGTTGATATTTACTTTGGCATTAGGGCAGGGATATCTAGATAGGCCTACTTTCCAAGGTTTGACATAATGAATTGTGCTACTTTTAAAGCAAGCAACGATGTTTTCAAATCTGTAATCAAAAAGTTCCTCAAAAGCACTATCGAAGCAGTTCCTGCCGTTGTTAGTTCGAACAGTAACAACGGACTATTTTTCTTTAGCGGATGCATGTCAATTAAAAAAAATACATACAACTATTTTTTAAATCAATAAAATCATTTTCTAAATCAATAAAAGCATTTAGATTAATATTGGGAGTCATGTCGTTACTTTGTTGAGAATGTGGCCATGTAATAAGCAGGGTAATGTGCACATTGCACATTGCATAATGTGCCGACACATCACTAGTGAGCGAGCGTGTGTATGTTTCTGGAAGTGAAACGGGAAAGCAGAAAAACAGAGGTCTGTGATGTATTTTGTGAAACAGAAGAACAGCTAAATAAATGCAACGGCCTCCCAAGAAGAGCTCACCTCTCTCCAGTCATTTAAGCTAAAGTGGGTCTGAAGCTTGTTGCTTCTGCCCTCCTTGACTTCGGTCTGGGAGCCGACAGGAAAGTTCAACACACAGATGGCCAGTCCGCCCCCTTTGTAGCATATTATTTCGATGAGAGATGAGCAGATCGCCACTGCTTTCAACTAAATACACAGCCACGCAAAAACTGCGGCATTTGCTCCTTATGGTTACTGCAATTTGTGAAGTGCTTTCCTCCGATCCGTGAAACGATCAGCACTGCACCACGGAGGAAAGCGGCAGAAAGTCACCTGGAGTAAAGAGAGCGGGGCTGCGTTGCGTGCATGGCTTCCTTCCGCAGGTAACGGGGAGAAGCGCTCTGGCGGCGGTCTCGTTCAGGATCCGAAAATACAATTTAAATATTTTGCACACTTATTCCACTTATTCCTACTGTGCCACTGGTTACGGTTCCGCGTGCCAATGCTGGCACGCGTGCCAGGGGTTGCCGACCCCTGTTTTAGACAATACAGTCTTTTGGACTGATAAGGGGGTTAAAAGTATCACTAAAACCACTGCAGAAACATGAAAAACATTTTTTAAATCTTGTCGTTTTCAGTATCCTTGTAACCTAAGAAACCTGGTGTATATAAAGTAAGGCAGTACAGTACTGACTCAAAGCTGAGAGAATAATCACACGCTTTATACTACCCAGACGTAAGCACATGCTCCTAATGTGATCCTTAAAATCTCAGACCAGCACTGCAGAGCTTTCATAAATTAGCCTACTTTATGACAAGCCACTAGCCATTAGGAGGAAGTAAAAAAACGATATCAAAGATGAAAAGACAAAGAAAATAAAGGTACATAGGGGCTGGAGGGAGGTGAAAGGGACCCTGGCACATTCAGAACACTAAAAGGAGTGTTGTGCCAAGTCTGCCTGCCTCCCCTCTCTCACCCCCTACTCCCACCCAACTCTTTCCCTTTCAAAGGACCATGGGAGGGCTGCAGCTTTTTAGTCATAAACATCTTGCGGGTAGGTCTGCACTGGGCCTTTGCCACGTTACACATTCGCTTATATGAGGGAAAAAAAGAGGCGATTCTGGCACAATATCTACTTCTCTCCCTTTTTCTCTGTCTGATCGTTCCTTGAGGCCAGAGTTGAGGCTGTGATAGAGATTAGGACAGCAGCGCTACTGACAAGGCAGCTAAATCTACGCAGGCTGAAAAACCTGGCAGCAGTAGTGTTTGGAGAAGGATTGTTTAAAAAGAAGGCTTTGACTAATAGCGAGGAGAGAGACGAGGAGCTGGGTCAGGAAATGGACCGGGCCAGAATGGTTGATTGGGGAGACTGATCAGTTATGATTTAAGGCAGATGTCGGGCTCTTGCACGGCTGACTTAAGTTTATAAAAAAGAGTGCGTGTGCCTAGAAAGTACATCTGCATGTGTGGCTGACTACACACTCTGAGGGTGTCAGAGGTATGCAGCCCAGAGGGACTCATGCACACTACACTTGCAAAATGCTGAATACACAACACGGCCGTACAGTCGACACAATATAGTGCCCATATGCCTGTGATGGCATCCAGATGAGTGGAATGGATGAAACTACATGGCAGGGAGCCATGCTGATGAAAATCACTCTGGGAGAGCTCACTCCGGTAAATCAGGAGGATTTCCCCCAAGAAACACACTATTGGTCCCAAGATATTCAGATATTAATGCCCGGGTGAATAAGGTCTAATATAAAGAATCCATCAGGATTATGGAAAATATATATATATATATATTAATTAAAGTATGTTATTATTGGAATAATGCTAGATCATTTGCATGCATATCTTCCTATGGTTTCACTATGTGTTCAATAGAAACACATCATACAAATAAAATAACACTGTAGTCCCCCCACCCCTTCTTCTATTGTGTATTTGTGTTTTGCCTGAACATTGTTGACTATTATTTACTGCCAGATATCGTAATCCATAAAATCATAATTCACGAGTTGACTAATTGTTTATACCAATGATATGAACCTATATAGTAACTTTTATTGTCATACATGAAGAGGAGACAGGAAATCAAATTACTCATAGAGTAAAGCTACTTCAAAATAATACGGTAGGCCTACTTGTAAAATGTATTTAATTACTTTCCAGGGGATCAGTTGGGTACTGATAGCATACATTTGGACTGGACACCCCAAACCTAATACAGTCATACTCACAGAAAAACGGGTCAAGATTACACGGTTTGGGTTAAAACTTGATTTTTTTGTGTGTGTCTTTTAAATAAGCAATCTTTGGTTTGTTTTATACCTGATTGCAGGAATGTTTTCTGTATGTTTTACTGATCTACTTTTTTTTGGCGACGTCACCCTGTTCCCAGATCCCCAGAAGTAATTTAGGTCGGACTGTATTATTAACACTGATCTGAATGATGGGCTAGAGGAATAAGACCCAAATTAAATATGAAAGTTAATTATTTACCTAGACTTTAACATTAGCTACTTATTTGCATGTGCTGAAACACGTCTGGTCAAAATACCAAAACAGGTGATTAACCTTATCTAATGTGTATGTATAAAACATTTTGAGGAGTTTGGGTGTAATGCATTACACTTCCTTCAAATCCACTTGTTTCTAGTCTCCTTTGCAAGACTTTCAGAAAAGTATCCGTGTATATTATCAAGCTTCACTGGGCAATTTCATGCCAACTGACCCAAGGTGTAATTCATTGAATTGTAAACTTTATTGCAGTGACTGTTGCTCTGAAGCAGTGTTATCAAAGCAGTATGCAAAGGGCACGTCAAGATAATTTTGTTTGAAAGCATTTATTATACAATAAAACACAGCTGCAATTCCAACGATAATGTAAAAGCTCTGCAGATCATGCAAAAGCAAAGTCAGAACACTCTAATAATTATTCCTTGTGTACTGAATGAGTGTTCCTATATGTGTGTGTTGTTTCTTGCCCTAGATAGTGACTCTTCCTGCTTCTCTACACCCACCACCTCACAGTTGCAGATTAGGCCGCTTAGCGCTCACCACAGGGCGAGCTAATCACCAAGGAAAGCAAGAGAGAGAGAGAGAAAGAGAGAGGGGTAGACATAGAAAGGGGAGTGGTGCTTAAATGCCCCCACCTCCCATCTCCAACCACCCGACCCCCGCCAATTCCCGCCCCCGTACTGCCCGCGGGGCATCGTCACGGTGACAGCGGTGTGACAGTAATCTTCCAGTGACACTTTTCTGTCTTCTTTCTTTTTTCTATTTTTTAATGGGGGGGTTGAGAGAGAAAGGGGTGGGGGTGGTAGGGAGAGTTATTGTCACCCTCCCCTACACACACACAACACCCAGAGGTACCGTGACACTTAAACGATTGCCCCCGGAGAAGGCAACAACACGGCGGCAAAATGCCGAGCGTTTGCCGGCACCAGAGCAGCCAGAGATGCCTTCTCCTCCCTCGCCTCTAAAAATACTTCAACACAATGCATCTGATAATAGGTTTATGCAATGATGCACCGGCGCCTGGTAGTGCATCCACCCCAACATCACCCACCACCACTACCAAGTTTTTTTTAAAAGGGTATAGAGCACACTGATTTATTTTGTCCTTTAGTAGTACCACTTTATTTGGTAATATTACAATCTATGATGGGCCTCTATACCACATGATAACATCTGTTTACAGATTGCCACATACCTCCTCTCATGGTAGTAATCCACAATTTCTAGAGATGTAACAGTAATCCGATACAGCTTTTTTTTAATGTAACTGTAAGGGAATACTTTCTCTTGTCCTGATTACGTAATCCTGTTACAAGTAATCCATTGCTCCCCAAGCCAGCTGCTTCTACATCAATTATTGCATCAATAACTAAATAAGGGATAATGAAATCAGCAAAAAAAGAAAGAAAAGTGCAAAATGCATTGACACTGCTGCAGCTTCATCAGAGTCAAAATGGACAAAGACATAACACTGATGAATGATGAAGACGTGCAGTAGTAGTGTCGAAATGGAAGTCTGGTTACAAATCAATCAGTGTGCCGCAGTCCCTGTGACACGTAATCTGATAAACTACCGCATGTCTTAGATGTACATTTAAAAAATATCTCCAATATCCACCAAAATACAGAGGTCAGGAGATGTCAATAATAAGATGTATTCTATTTCATATTTTTGCTGTCATCTAGTCCCCTGAATGAGCTTCAAGTACATTGATTCCTGCTTAAATATTAAAAGAGGGTAACAAATATATAGGGGGGAAAAAAAGCTAGGCGCACACACATGTTGGACAAAGTCATTATGGTGGCAAGACATTTTAATTAGGTCTGACCCAAAATCTATTACAGAGTGTGTGTAATTAAGGAACAGGAGGAATAAACTACTAAGGCTATACTAGTAAGTAGGCAGGCTTGGGGAGTAATGGATTACATTTATTGGTACTATGTAATCAGGATACAAAAAAGGTAACTGTCTTCCCTTAGTTACATGAAAAGAGACATAGATGTTTGTAACATCTGTAGGCTAATACTTTAAATTAGTGGTGCACGATAATTATCGGTATTAGGAATTATGACGTCATCCCAATAAACCCGATAAAAGTATTAATAGCCCCGATAATATACAATATATTTTTGGGGTAAAAAAAAGGAAAAAATACTGCGGTGTGGGTGGATTGGGATGAGGGGCGCTTGTTTTTCACTCAGCTCCTCCCGTTTTGCCAGTACTGTGGTATTAGTGGTTTAGGAAGAAGTGAGTTTTTCACAAATCCAGCGCTCCCTAAGTCATGCCTGGCTGTGACGTAAATGGTGAGCGGCCGTGAAGCCGGGACAGTAAACAAACATGTCGTCGGTAGTATGGGACTATTTCAAAGTTTCAGAGTTAGATAGTTCGCTTGCTATTTGTATTAACAAATGCAATGCAGAAGCTCCACGAGGAGGGAAAAAGGCAACGAGCTATAATACTTCCAACCTGAAACATCGCCATCGCTACGATGGTGTGTTAAAAACGTACGAAGACCCTGCGCTGCTAAACTAGCGGCGAATCCAAAGCCAGCTGCAAAGGCACCGGGGCTTTACCTATCGACGAGGCTTTTGAAAAAGGCAAGAAGTTTGCCAGAGACGACCCCAGGGCTAAAACGAGGAAAAAACTACAGGTACATTTAATATATATATATATATATACATATATATATATATATATATATACATATATATATAATGCAGCGACGTGCAGTCAGGGGAGGCAGAGCCTCACCTGTCATACTCCAATGTAACGGAAAAACAACTAAAGAAAAACTAAATAATAATAAAATGTCTCCACTGATCTATGATGTAAGTGTGATTAATGTATGATTCCAATCGCTTTTTAAAGTCAAAATCAGCAAATTTGCCGAGCTCCGCTACAACTACGGGTAGCGATTATAAGTGAGGCAGGGATGAGCTCTGCCTCTCGTAAACCCACAGTAACTTCCTGGAGCGCGGGCGCTAATTTAGCGCGGGCACTTATTTTGTGAGCGCGCTCAAGCCAGTTACTGTGGGGTGAGGTGAGCTCTGCCTCACCTCAGAATGTGTCAGCCCACAGAAACTGGCTGGAAAGCGGGCCCTAAGCGCATGCCTGTTACCATCTCACTGTAGGTCACCAATGTAATGTTTGTAGATCCCTTTATTACATTTATCCTCGCCATCCATAGTCTCTAAATAACTTATTTAACGTATACTGTATGATATTTAGTCTCGCTGGTCTCATCATATAACGGCAATGAAAAAAGCAGCAGGAGAGGCAGCCATAACCTCTGCCGCACTGAAGGGGGCGCACGTGAGCCCACAGGCTCTTGTTGCTACTGTTATTCTACGCAGAGACGGTAGACACAAACAACAAACTAGACTTTTGAAACTACAGGAAGATAAGGAGGATTTTTACAAAAAACTAATAGAGATTGTTGTCCAGAAGGAGAGCATGGACTTAATCTTCGAGTCAAGGTAAGACCACAATTGTAATGAAAATGGGATCGAACTAAGAAAGAACAATCCAATATTTAGATTTTGGGTATCCTTTTGTTGAACGGTCTGTTTAAAATGAATCGAAGCATCAGACTAAAAAAGCTTTTGAAAATATCCGAATATTTTGATTAAGGTCAAAATATAATATTTGTAAATCTGACTCTGAAAGAGTCAGTGCCTCACCAGCCATGAAGCTCACCGCACGTCACTGATATAATATTATTATCGGTTATCGGTATCGGTATCGGTCTTGAGAAGCAGGAAGTTATCGGTATCGGTTTCAAAAAACCAATATCGTGCATCCCTACTTTAAGTGTGAATCTATACGCCTACTGCCTGAATCTGCTTTGTGGTTTTGACTTTCTTTGGTTCATTTGTTCTGTTTTTAATTCAGTAGGTGAACCTATATGTTCATACAATAGTGTGTGTGAGCTTAACTGGGTGTATTAAACTAAAACAGAGCATTTTCTGTCAGCTCAGTTTTTATTTCTGTTTTTTTAAACTGTAGTATGTGCTCATGTGTTTCAGTGTTGGTGTATAGACTACTGCCTGAATATGCTGAATGAAAGGCAGGTTTACTATCAATAAAATCTCTGAGCAGAGCACACTTTTTATACTAAATATTTTCTTATTTTTCTAAGGTTACATTTGTCTGTTGTCTTACACAATACACTGATATTCAGGTATCAACAGTAACGGAAAGTAATCATGTTACATGACTTTTAAATAGTGGTCCTCAGATAAGGTTACTAACATTTTGACTCATTGTAACGGAACACATTTGAAAAGTAAAACTCCTGACCTTGTTAGTAGGAGAAATACATTGTTGCTTTTGGTCTATAAACGAAAATGGCCAGCCAAAAATAACCATATAAAACATTCCCCAACATTATCCTTTATTTAACAGCTCTGCTCTTTGAAACAGAGAATAAATGTACCAGAAGAATGAGACAAAGGTCAAGAAGAAGCACAACCTTAGCCACACACTGCGCTTAGTTATGATCCCAGAACCACCTGTTTATTGTTACTTATTCTCTTTCCTTGTTTGAATTGGCGCACACGTACACATGTATCTCCTCATTGAGCACAATGAGGAGCGATGTGTCTACGCATGTGTCAGTAAGCAGAAGGTAGCACTCCAGACAAAAGGAAAAGGAGCCAGATTTAAGAGCATTGTCGCTTGGTGTGCGCCAAGCATCTCCATAAATCCTAATACACACTCATTCCCTGTGGAACCGGGGGGAGAAAAAAGAAAGGCAAAGAAAGGGAGGGAACAAATGCATTTTCTTCTTATCTATCTGTCTTTCACTCTCCTTCCCCAGTGAGGGAGACAGAAGGGAATAAATGGCTCCCCTCTTCCTCCTCTCCTCGGTGTGGGCTGACAGCGCAGCAGATGGTGGTTTAAGCAGTGAATTTATGAGCGCCACAATCTTAATGTTGCAGAAAGAAAAGAAAAGGACTCGCATCAAACGCCACTGACAAATGCACTTGCTAATATTAATGCACTCCTCATTCATCCAATATGCTGCCTAATTGCTTTTCTGTACACAGTAATATGGCACCTGCTGCTCAAGTCCGGTGCTCGCATCAGGAGAGGGTGTAAGGGGGGGGGTAGAGATGTGGAAGTAGAGAGAGATGAGAAAGTCTCCCCCTCTCTCTTGCTGTCTTTCTTTCTTCCACCCTTTTTTTCCCTGTGATGAATGCAAGGCTGTGGATCATGCGCCAGACCTGTCAGTGTTCCTAATTAAAATTGTATACTTACAGGCTCAGGGAAAAAAAGGTGGAAAGCACTCAGTAAACAATCAGTTATGAGAGTAGAGGAAGGGAGAGGCCAGCATACACACTCCTCACACTTTAAGTTCAGCATCATACGCGGAAAAAAAATCTGTGGACTTTATTAGAGCTTAACAAGGCCGTCATGTCGGCAGATCAAGCCCAAATCGGAAAAGGGCCTAAAAAAAGCTGCGTGCCGCCCACCTTTGCTGCAAGAGAGAACTCTTTCATGGGCTCTTGTGGACATGCCAAATGTAATAAAAGCACAAAGGCGGTATGGCTCTGTCTCCTTCAAAGTGTCGGTGACTGAAGCGGTTTCACAGAATCGTTGGACTGAGCCAGAAAGTTCGAACGTGCCTTACATTTCTCAGAAGTTCCAGCTAGTGACTGGTGTCGCAGCGCTGAGGGTTATTGTAATCTGAGGAAATCAGAGCAAACTCATTATCAAAGAAAACATTCGAAATGCTTTATTTATCCTGGGGAGATTATCCTGTTTTCTTGACAGTTGCTCCACTTGAAAGATGAATTAAAAATATAATAGAAAGTACAATTAAAATACATTTATGAATGTAAAGACAAAGTAAGTATGTGTCATAACAATTACAAATAAAATATGTATATAAATGTAAAGTTAAAGAAAGTATGTGTAATAAAAAAGAAAATATTGAAACATAACTCAATTAAAAAATGTGCACATTGTATTGCAATATATGACATGTATATTACGATTTATACAGGCATGTAAATGTATTTGTAAGAAACTATTTTAGGGTTTCAAATAATATTTTTATCATAATTTACTTTAAAGAATCCATGCCATATGTTAGTTGATGTTGTATGAATTAATCAGTGCTGATATATTGCACATTATCCCCATCACTGCATTACTAGAGGCTGCTTTTCCTGGTATCAACTTGTTGTATCTTCATTATTGTTCATGCACTGAAATCTGACTTTTCAAACATCAGGCCCATGCATGTGATGATTCCAATGCTTTGCATCATGTTCGTGGTCCATCTGGGGCCCGTGGTAGCCCCCTGTAGCCCCACCATTATCTGCCCTCCAGCTGCTGTTAAATGCACTAAATTGTAAAATAATGAGTTTGTAAATTGCAAGCAATTATGGATGTAAATTAAATAAATCCTCCAAACTATAGATTGTCCTTTCTCCTCACATCGACAGTTAATGGATGCATGCTTGATGGAGAATAGCAGGTATTTCCTTGTGTGCTGGGATGAGAAACTGAAAATGCATTTTGTTTGTTTGAGGTGTCAGAGGCTGGGAGGAGATGAATAGGGATTTGATGGAACAGTGCAGCAGTTCTGGAATGAGAAGCGCAGAATGCTCCACTGGTTGCTGGGTGGATGATCAATGCAGTGCGATGAAGGAGGGCAGTAAATAAAATCATCAACGGCAATGTGATCTAATGCTGGAATAGTACGTATAACCTTAAAAAATAAAATACTGAAAGTCAGTGATCCAGGGGTCAAGTCTAAAAATAACCAGTCACTAAATGAAAAATGGGATATAAGTGAGTTAAAAAAGGATTTTTACTATACAAAATGATGTTAAAAAAAGTGTGTTTTTCTCTCTAATAAATTACTAGCATAATAAACCTCTGATGAGATGTCATACGAAAACGTTTTTAAACTTTCACGTGACAGCCGCAAAAGTACCTGGTATAGCTATATGATCAAACAAATATGACAAGATAGTCTGTAGTTATATATAGTGTTGAAAGTAAGCCAAATATTACAACTTAAATAAAAATAAACTTTATACTACGTAATGAAGAGTAAGTCGCATGAAAAATAAATTACAGCGACCCTATCAGGGCTGTCTCTCCTGACTGCCCTCGCCGGGGGGGGCTCATCTTGCGGGGGGAGCCTCAACTGAGCCGCAAAAGCGGCGCACCTATGCGCTTATGCATAATTAGTGTGGCACGGTACGGCCCCCCCCCCCCGACGCTCGCGAAACAGAGGGCCTCATCATCTAACTTTGCGTGGGGCCTCAAGTTGGCCAGGGACGGCCCTGGATCCTGTAATACAATTTAGAAGGATAATACTCATGTACTAATTGAATTATTTTCAAAGGAATATTAATATAGACAGGGATGAAAACGTTTATACTGATATATTAGTCATTAGCCTATCCATTTTGCATCAAAGTATATGAACAAATCGGAACAATAAGCCATCATCACAGGGCTGTAGCCAGGATATTAGAAATGTGTTCCACCGTCCCCCCAACACTTCACCTGAAGTTTTAACATTTTAACAAGAATAACAAAGCTTTTATTAATCGGTTTTAAAGCCCCCTAATTTTCTTGTATCCTTTTTTATTATAATGGCCTATAAATTGTCACATTTCAACACGTAAGATTAACAATTGTAATAACTTGTATTTAATAATGGTTTTAATTTTACATTTAAACTCCCCCTGAGCCTTTTAAATCTACATGTTCATAATGCATTGTGCAGTGTGTCGTTACTTCTTGTAATGTATTACATGTGGCACATACGTATACCACTACCACAGTAGCATACCACACAGAACCATTATAAGCACAATGATAAACCTGATATATAAGCTTATTTATGATTATTATGAGCTATATACTGTAAATCCTGAAACACCGGAACATGATTGAAGTGTTCCCAAATGTTCATTTTCACAGCTAAAGGATGATTATTATTCTCAAAAGCATCATATGTAAGTTGGAATAATGAGGCAACAGACACTGAAACATCAGACACAGTCAATCACACAGGATTCACTTTGAGCATCTGACACACACACACACACACACACACACACACACACACACCTGCTTTTACCGCTTCTTACCCGGCGTGTCTGTGTATGTAGCCGGATGTTTTGCATGCTCTTACCTTGTCCCTGTGTGTGTACGTACCATATGTGTGTGTACATGTGCGCGGGCTAACTCCTTTATGCGTGAAATGGAGAACACTCTGCACCTGAAGGCACACGTCAACACGCCAAGAACCGCCATCAGCTCAGGACTTTGAGTCATATCCAGCTGTTCACGCACACACACACTCACATATGTATTTGCATGCATGTGTGCAGGAATACAAAAACATATCTGACAGAAAAAAGTAATAAAACATTTTATTTTTCAGCGCTCTTCCACCCACTCACTACAACAATCAACTATGATTTCTCCCATGAGATGAATAACTGGCATTAGTTTAATTATTTCAGCAGCATCATACATTCAGTTTTAATAAAGAATGTGTTATAGGGTGCTACCAAATTAGTGCCATTATTAGTGTGATCATATACAATACAATAAAAGTGTAAATAGATTAAGGAAAATATCTAACCAATTTCTCGTGCTGGCAATTCTGAGGTCACCACAACCCCAATGTTTTATAGTTTGTGTATTTGAGGGGGAAGGAGTGCAAAAAGTCTTCCCTAATTTAATCACCGGCTTATTTGCAAGTTGTAAAAAAGACCGGAGCATCGCCATCGCCATTGCCATCATCTTCGCTAGAGATATACTACCCACAATCCTTTTCTACAAGCTGACTAATTAGCCACAGAAAGGTCAAGTAAAGTCAGAGTGTGATTAGAGAGAGGAGGGGGAGACAGGGGTGGGAGGGAGGCAAAGAGACAGACAAGAAGAAGAAGCTCACATACATGACGTTTTGGACCTGTGCCAAAACGTCTCTCTTTTTTTTGTCAACGCGTTTTCTCTTCTTCTTTTTAACCCGTGCCGATAAGAGGGCTTTTTTTCTACAAAAACTTTGCTTCAATTTTTAATGAAATGCTTATGTTGCTGCACCTGGACACGCTGGCTAAGCTGGCCCATCATGTAAGGGTTCCCAGGAGGGTCATTAAAAGCAGATCGGACCTGCCTGTGTGCCAGGCGTGATGAGAGGCCTCCAGAATGAAATACAGCATAGAGGGTTTCCGTGCATTTAGGGAAGGTGTGTGTGCAGTTAATAAGTAAATATGCATTTGGTTTTTGTCCACATTTTTTGTTACTCTTGCGTGACACTCCAAACATGTTAGTGTTAGATGCTCGGTTTCTGTGCTGTGAGGGAAAGTGTGTGTGCAGTTTTTATGTCAATATGCATTTGATTTTCCTTTTTTGGTCTATTTTTCAACAATACCAATTGGGCATCATAGGTAGATTACAAACCTACATTACAGTGTGTGTAGTATTTAATGTGTGTACATGTTTAGAATCATAGTATTTATGTGCTTTAAGGGAAGTTGTGTGTACAGTTTTTAAGTGTAAATGCATTAGGATTACCTTTTTAGTTCATATTTGTATTCTTTATTGCATAGCACTCCAAAAAAATACAAATTTAACATCTTACGTAGATTAACAACCACTTATTTTCATGTCTTTCTTTGTTTTGAGGAAAGGTATGTGTGTGGTTTGTACGTCAATATGCATTTGGTTTTCTTGTTTTTGTTTGTATTTGCAGTTTGTATGCGTGACGCTCCAAAAAAAGATAAATTGGATGTCATAGGCCGATTCCCAACCACTTTCTTCAAGCTATATTACCGTGTGCTAGCATTTAATGTGTATATGTTAAATGCAAGTGTTTCTGCACTTTTATAAAGTTGGGTGTGTAGTTTCTAAGCCAATATGCATTTTGTTTTCTGCTGTTGTTCATATTTTAGGTTTTTATTGCGTTCAAAGATATACTAACTGGACGTCAAAATATAGTTCATCAGCCACTTATACTATAAAACTGTGTGTGTGTGTGTGTGTGTGTGTGTGTGTGTGTGTGTGTGTGTGTGTGTGTGTGTGTGTGTGTGTGTGTGTGTGTGTGTGTGTGTGTGTGTGTGTGTGTGTGTGTGTGTGTGTGTGTGTGTGTGTGTGTGTGTGTGTGTGTGTGTGTGTGTGTGTGTGTGTGTGTGTGTGTGTGTGCCAACATGACGGTAGATGGGGAGGACCGGTGCTATTCCCAGTGAGCCTCGTACAGTGGTCTTGCCGCAGGCTTGTCCCCTGGCTCAACGTTGAGTCAAAACATCTCGTGTGGTAAAACAAAAAATCCCAAGAAAAAAAAAAATACAGCATAGGAGAGCGCCTCCCTGTCAACAGCAAAACACAGCAACGTGTTGGATGACAATGACACTGACACTGCACTCCCAACCTTTGGGAATTCACCGGAGTGACGAGCCCGTGTTCGCCTGGCGCCAAAGCTCCGAATGACGAACAGTAGGCTATGTGTCATTCTGCGGGCTTTTCTTAAGCTACATATGCTTTGCTACACACAAGGCAGACCTCTTACACACTGACAATGGCTGTGCATTTGTCCCTCTACCTGGAATAGCCTGATCCCTGAGGGGAGTGGATGTTTTAAGACATTCAAACATTCACACACATACACACACACACACACACACACACACACACACACACACACACACACACACACACACACACACACACACACACACTCACACTCACAGGGTAAGTGGACCCGCAGCCTAATGCAGTTTAATCACTCCCAGCACATCCATCAGGGGCTCCAGTAGGGGAGTGGAGTATTTTATCACCACTTTTAAGGGTTATTAGTACAAATACACTGTCACCCTGCATTACCACTGCAGCGCTTTAGGGTGCCATGCCCCCACCACATTCATTACAATCTCTATCAATATCTATCAGAACTAAACGCTCCCTCTTTCTCCCTCCACCCTTCTCCTTCCACGTCCTCTCCTCACACACTTGCTGCCATTAAAAGATGAAGACTGACTCCTCCCTTACCCTCTCCCCCCCCTTCTCTTTGCCTCTGTCTCCCTTCACCTCCTTTGACAAGCACCTCTAAAAGTTTCACTCTATTTATCGTCCGATGTTCTTCCGGCCGGATGCTGTCCGACTGACTTGATGGAGTTTGGTGGCTGGCAAGGACACAGCTAGACGATGACTTTAAGAGCCCAGTGGTCACTCAAAAAGAAAAAAAGAGAAGGGAAAAATTCTGGATCGGATGACTTCTTTTCAGGCAGGCTGAGCACATTATTCACTTTGCTGTTCGCTCCATTACCGGCCGTGCAAAGGTGAGGGGATTAAGAGAGATTTGCTTTTTTATTTTTTTTGATGTGTAAAGTTACTTGAGGGAAAGGACAGTTTGCAGTTTCTGGCCTCGGGAGGTGAAGTGGGGGATATCAATCAAGCAGTATCCGACACCTATGGAGTCCATTACTGACTGGCAAGACTGACATTTAGACAAATTTGAAGGGATGTTCTTGTTCAGGTCTTTTAGTCAATGATAATGTATAGGGCGTCTCAGTGTGTATCTGTTTCTGTACTTCGAAGTGGGTGGGCCACACACTATTATCATGTGTGTAATTAGCTGAATATGATTTATAGCCTACATTGGATCTTGAGTTTTAGTTATATCTTGTATTTTAATTTTTGAGGCGTAACAGCAATTGTTAGAAGTAAAAAGCGAACAATAGCTTATAGAGAGGTGAAGTCCCTCCCCTTCCGGTGGACATCCATGGGACCTTAATTCGGAAAAATTATGTATTTAAGTCAATGGCGAGAAAAAGATTATCTTTCGATCCCGTTTGAATTGTGCCACGAATTATACATATGATGTTTGTCAATTTAAAAGATAATAAAATGTGTCGTAAAACTGTGAAGTAAAACATTTTTTGTGTGAAACGCTCAATGAACTACATCTCTGGTCTTGCACAACAACACACGTCACCAAGATGGCCGTCACTACCTTCTTGCCAAAAAAGGAATTGACTACCCTCACTATCACCACAATGAAACACGTCCAGAAGAATGTCATGCAAAGCTGCCTGCCTGCCTGCCTGCCTGCCTGCCTTCCTTTGATTCTCCCTGAACTGCCTTGATCTTTTTAATGTTCAATGTCAACCATTTGTGCAGATAGCATGAAGTAGAAAATATTTCCGATGCTAATGTAGCGTTAGCATTTCTCCACCGGGGGCATCCGGGCTTAAATAGTGTATTATAGAATGATCACACCGGTGTGACAGAACACAAAGGGTTCACGAAATATGACTACTACTCTTACTGTTTAACATTTTGGGTGACTTAATGTTACTTCATGTTAAAGCTAATAAAAATGACAAGGCTAAGGCTGTAATGCTAACTAACATGCTTGCTACTAGCTACAGTAGGTACTAGGTAGCTAACTTGATCCAGCCACTCCTGAGGCCTGTACTACAAAGCTGGTTCAACCTAACCTGGATATGTTTGAGTTAGCCGGTTGGCCTAATCCAAAACATATGCGCTCTCGCTAAACTGTACTACGACGCGGGTTATCAAGTGGATCACTCAAGCCAGCCGTGTCCAATCTAGTTAGGTGCGCGTTCACATGAAAGGGGTGGTATTTGGAGCATTTGACCAATCACAAACATGGACAAGCGTACTGACAGCGCAGCGTCATACTTCCTGAATGAGAAGTCAATTATAATATTAGACAAATATGAAGATGTTAAACTTTAAACATCCATGACTTAAACACTTTATCCAGGATCAAAGCCACATAGCATACCTGCAAGGTGAATACAGCTGGTAAAAGAAAAAGTGTTTGAATGCGTACATGAACAGATCTATGATATCACTGCCCCGTCTAAGACGCGATCTGACTTTAATTACATTTGACTCGAGTGTTTCGTCAACTTAATGTGTTGCTTAAAATAATACTTCTGCAGACAGTATGTCACACTGTGAGTGTTGCACGGCCAGATACGGCTCAGCTGACTCAGATAAGGAAATATGATAAATTATGATGAGATATGCCGCGGACTGTACTTAATGTTACTCTGATCCGGTTACTTGTTTTGTGGCAAATATCTAAGTAAGCTTTCTTAACGCTAATGTTATAATAGTCAGATTGCTCTGAAGATGGGAGGTGATATTCTATTAATGTTCACGTTCACACAGTCGGTGATTTTTGCCGGCCGTCTTTCCTGCAACGGCAGCTTTTCTGTATTTCCTTTCTCCTGTAATATGACTTGATCGCTTTCAACTCCGCGCACTGAGCTCTGATTGGTCAGCAGGCAGTGCTTTCACTGAGTTGAGCTCTTAGCCTGCAACCTAACCTGCTCCGGGGCAGGTTAGCCGCTCAGCATAAGTTACCATGGAGACCTAGCCTGCTAAAAAGAGAACCAGCTTCGTAGGACCGGAAACCCTGAGTTTTCCCTGAAGTTAGCCAGCTAAGCGAAAATCCTGCTTCGTAGGATACCCCCCTGGTCCTTTCATCAGACGGGAAGGGAAAGAACGAGCAAGACCCATTGCTGGTATGATTACAACCTGGTACAAAGCACACAGGCATCTTGTTAAAATTATCTTATCTTAGCTATCTCTTATATTTAGTGGAGGAAAACAATTATGACATCAGTTATGACATCACTTACGCGACTCTGGTATTTGTAGTCTTTCTAGTTGCGTATTTTTCATAGTCTTATATTTCAACAGTTTTACGATAAACTGTGACTTTTTTGACATGGAAAGGATTTTTTAAGAGTGACAAACATCATATGTGTAATTCATGGCACAATTCAAACGGGATCTAAAGATAAGTTTTCTCTCTCCATTGACTTCAATACATTATTTTTCCGACATAAGGTCCCATGGACAGGAAGTAGATGGGCGTGACTTCGCCACTCAACGTCTGTCAGCCACCGTAGTGGCGTGTAGGGGGCGTGTCGTGTACCGTCTTGCTGCGGCTGCAGCTAGATCATAGGCTTGTTTGAGACAAGCGAGACCTGCGCAATTTCGATCAACGTCTTGCTCGTGCGTTGCATGATGGTTAGTCATTTTGTCCGACTTGCTCTGGAGGCTCGCTCACATGAGACGTTGAAATCTCGCGGGACAAAGACGCCCGCAGCCTTGAGAGCGAGGCGCGGCGAGGCGGCGCAGTTCCTCTCCACGGGCTGCGGAAGCGAAATGCTTGATGGGAAACGACTCGCTGGTATCTCGAGCTGAGCGTTCATTGGTGGTTTTTACCCCGTGCTGCTGATGAAACTCTCCAATTGGCTCGGCAAAAGTTTGTTGTTGTTTGGTGTCAGTTTTACGTCGCCACTTCCATTCACATTTTTCATCATTGTTCCACAATGTTTATCATCAGGAAATTAATATCTATATATGTTATACTATACTTGCACTGCTTACCGTTTTTATACTTTATATATCTTAGCATATTCATACACACTGTTCATACTGCTCACAGGCTGCTGTGTATATCTAGTGTATTCGTACCCCTCACTGTTTATTCATCATTCACTTCATTCTATCTTTTATTCTGTAGATTGTGTACATTACTTTTCACTTTACTGCTTGTTGCACTCCTGGTTAGAAGCTAAACTGCATTTCGTTGTCTCAGTACCTGTAATCTGTGCAATAACAATAGAGTTGAATCTAATCTTGAGCAGGAACAAATGTATTTACTTAGTACATATCTGACATTAACAATTAAACACGTGTGCATTCTTTATAAATGCAAACCGAGTCAAGCCGACTCGGTATGCACCTTAAAGTTGTTTGCAATCCGCCAAAAAACCGAGAGAAGAAGAAGAAGAAGAAGCCGACTCGGAGCTGTCCGACTTCAGGCGAGCTTTTTGAGACCACCCCTGGCTGCGATCGGCTATTCTCGTCTACTTTCGAGGCGAGCCGCAAAGCGTCTCAAACAAGCCTCATATTGATTCTGCAAGACCCGCCAAACGAGCAGACAAAGTATTTCTCTTCTCATAAGTTCTCCTGTGTTACAGGTCAGTAATGTGTACATATTGTCACAAATGTTATAAATATACACAATAGTGTTATGTCATAATGTTTGAAGTGATTTTTAGATGTTGTTTATTATGTTTAATGCCGTGAAGGAGACTACCTCGTGGTGGCTGTGTGTATGTGTAATGGTGGTCGCTATTTAGACGTAGTTGACTCACGCTCCCTGGTGCAAGTGAATGCAAGTTAATTGTTTATAGCTCTTTTGCACTTTATTAGCTACCTATTTTCAGTGTTTATATTCCAAATGACAATGTGTGTTCTGTATTATCTACAGTATGTGTACTATGGTCAGTCATTCTTTAATTATTGTAAATGCTTGTTAGATGCTAATGCTAGCACATTTTAGACTAATGCTAATAGTTATCCTGAAAAGATACTTAACAGTACATTCTTATTTTGAGTCATGATGTTAATGACACTTGGTTATAGACAAATGTGTTTATTTTGAATACTTCAAGCATGTTAAAAGTATATTTTGAAGACATGAAGTTTCATCAAACTGTGTATGTGCACATTTATCTGTATCTCCTCATGTTATATTCCTATATTGAGAGTAGAAAAAGGGCAATAACTATTTAGTTTTGTTTAGTGCCAACTGTTAAATAAATTCTGGCAAGACCCGCCAAACGAGCAGCAAAAGGATGTATCTGCTTGTCATTTCTCCTGTTTTACAGGTATACTATATGTATACACGCCCTGCATAGCGGGGCCTGTTACATAACAGCAATGTTTCCCATACATTGATTTATTTGTGGCGGGCCGCCACAATTAAATATCGTCCAGCACAAATGGATCTCATAAAAAAATATATATTATTCTTATTACATTTTTTATTTTTTTATTTTTTTGGTAGTCTAATGGATAGTGAGGTGGGCTGATGATCGGAAGGTTGCGAGTTCAAATCCTGCCTGGAACACCACTACTAGTGTGCCCTTGAGTAAGGCACTTAGCCCTCGGTTACTCCAGGGAGAATGTCCTTGTAATTGGTCATTGTAAGTCGCTTTGGAATAAGGCGTCTGCTAAATGCCTGAATTGTAAATTGTAAATGAATTTTTGGGAGAATAAACCCCACAGATCCTCAACTCTGGTGTGTTTCACTCATTAACACCGCAACACAGAGCAACAAGATCGTTGTCTACAGTAGCCATGAACTCGCATGTATTATCTTATTTGAGGGGGGGTGGATGCATGGACCACCCGAATAGGTTAAGGGGCCTTTGGCTTTTCTTGCCGGGGGGGGGGGGGGTGCGGTGCGGTGCCCCCACAAATAGAATCAAATTCTGTGGGAAACACTGTACAGCAACCAAATGTTGTTATACTTTGTACAGCACATTGTTCTTATTTATGGGAAAATTACTCAAAGGCCAGAACGTCATAAAAGGTTTTAATTGAAATACATACAATACTGCATTTTTATAATATTCCTTTATCCAGGCAGAATGTGCGTTTAGGCTCACTGTTTCTAAAACACACACTTTTCTTTTTGTTCAAAAACACTTGAACCAAACAAACTTACATAACATATCCAACACCCTCCCTTTTAGTTATCTTTTTCATATTTTACTAATGTATGGATATTCTCCAGCTCAGACTAAAGTCTCATTAATCTTTTCCAACAAACTGTGTATGTGCACATTTATCTGCATCTCCTCATGTTATATTCCTAATCCCAATTCCTGAAACAATAGCCATCATCAAAGGTTCATGATTTACTTCTACATAACACATTCTGCCTGGTATTGTCTAGTATTAACTTTGAGGTAAGTTTTGGTTATGAGAAAGGTTTTGGTAAGAATATCAGAGGCAGAGTAGGACAGGTCATGCCTTCGCCTGGTAAGGTAAGAAGAGAAAGAATGATTTTTCTGAGCAATTGGCCTTCGGAACAGTAAGTATTTATTGGCATGACTGGCATGTCAAGATTAAGCTCCAAAGACTCATATTCCACGCTAGCTAGCTAGCAAGTCCAGACAACCAAGTTTCAGTTGGCAAAGCTAGCATATATAGCATCAAAGAAAAATGTGTCACATTTTTGGTTTCTCATTGGCCACTCAAGTGTTTAACTAATTGTCTAGTTCTTCCTCCACAGGTAGACCACAGAGGTTTAGCAATAACATTATGCTGCCTTAGGAGCATCTCTGCATCATAGAAACATATGTACACATATACCAAAATATCCAATTTGCGCTTTTTGTTCAAAACATTTAGGTCTCCCCACCTACGCCAGTGCTAGTCCTAGTACTGGCAGCTGTTGGCCACAGGTTCCATGGCTGGGGAAGGTTATTTGGAGGTAAACCCACACAGCTTGGGCTTGCTAAGTGGCACAATTATCATGCTTACACAGTATTTACGTCCATGGCACACACCTGGCACACAATCGACTTGGTGTGCATTACTGTATGAACCAACCTCTAGAAAATGCATACAATGCTCCAACCCCCTCCCTCAAGAGGAACAATTTAAGTTTGAGGTTGATGTATAGCAGCTAGCTCCAAATTAAAAAGATATTAAAGAAGGAACCATTAAAGTCCTGCTTCTCAAATAGCCTTGAAGCCTGCAGCTAATGTGATTTGAGAAAAAGATATTGTGCATGTAAACCGTATCTGTATTTACATTCAAGCACGTACAGAAAATAACCATCACATGAACTCCATATGTTGCATCTTTCATCCCCCCACACTAGCATTATAAATACACAAGCACTTCAGTCATTTTTTAAGTTCCTGTTTCAATCCCCCATCTGATCAGGTGGCTGTTTATTCTCCTTTTAATTATTTTCTTCTTTTTTCTTTTCCGAGGATCATGACATAAAAATCTATACTTAGAATCCCCAAGCTCTCGTTATCCCATTGCACATATTTTATGGTGAAATAAAACAGCTTCATAATGAACGTTGGAATTTGACCCCATGCGGTCCGGGCCATGCAAAGGTCGGGGAAATTAATTTTGCCCACAATTCAGTGAAAAGAAGGCGAAAAAGAGCTTGAAACAGAGAGGAGCAGAAGGTTATTGATACAGTGTAACCCTAACCCTGCGTAACTTGAACCTGTATAAAAAGCGTTATCCCTCGGTTGATGAGCATGCTCCGAAATGTCTACGTGTTCCTTGGTCACTGCATGCAATTCGAACGTGTAGTCCCCAGAAATGGAAGTGTATCTTTAAGGTGCTTTCCAAATTGAATGTACCTCTAAAAGCGCCGTTAAGGATGAGTTTGTGTGCGTGTGCGTGAAGCACCTCGAGCACCGCTGTCCTCCTTGCGAGGAACAAAAGCACTCAGCGTTACAAGCCCGTCCAAGCCGAGTTCTGCCCTGTTATTTATGGAAAACAAGGAGTGTATGGATTAAACAGATGATGCCAAGACGAACAACACACACAACAACGGAAGAAGCCATGATTCATTTCCCAAACCATGGAAAAGGGCCAAAGGACAAACAAATCAATGGCAGTTTGGATGATATCTGGCCTCGAGCACTGACAGGCCCGCAAGTGTTTGGCATGAATGTAAATGTGGAAAGTGTAGTTTTCTTTAAATGCAGCCGGGCAATCTAAAGCTACAATATATGCAATTTTTGTTCCCGATTAACTCAATACGTGTATTTGACACTACTGTTGTAATACAGCTTTCAGCAGCGCGCTCCCTCCTTTTTCATCGGAACGGATTAAGCAGAAAAGAGATGCTGATGATTTTAGGAGACAACACTGAGATCCATCAAATTAGAAACCAGCCAAAACAATCAAATAATGCACTGTATAAATGATGTCATACTGTAAAATCTATGGCTTATTGTCTGGGCAGGGGGCCAATTCACATTGCTACACTGGTTATGCAAAACGGAAGGAATGCTTTCGAACGCGAGCTAGTCATCAGTATACAGCTACTGTTATTCAATGTAAATTTGACGTGTGTTTGTCTGCTGACGGCGAGCCCTGTTAAAAGCTACATGTGAGGGAGGATGAGGAAGAGGAGGAGAGCGAGGAAGAGGGAGGAGATGGAGACGAGGCCCTGGCTGGCTGGCTGCCACTCATCTGGGCACCTTCTCTAAGCAGGGCAGAAAATCAAATACGCCAGGAAAGAATTAAAAGGAGAAAGAGGGGAGAGAGAGAAAGAAAAATGATTTTTTTCCTCATATAAATAGCAGGGCTTGCCAGAAGGCAGAGGAAATGAGAGCAAGTGAGCGCTGGAAAAGAAGGGCTTGAGCTTGACACGGGGCTTAAAATTGAGAGGGGGGCGGTAAGAAGGGACCTACTGCGCGAAAATGTCTCCAACCAAAGCAAGGATTAGTGTTCCAACCTCCTCCACCGCCAAGATCCACCAGTACAACTAATCACCTTCACAGCTTCTCTCACTCCCTCTCTCCTCCGTCCTTTTTTACTCTTTTCATTCCCTTCTTTTTTTTTGCCTCCACTCTCCTCTGCTCTTTAAAGTATCATTTCGCCCCTCTCGTCGTCATTATGGCTAAAATTAAAGCGGAGTATGTTCTGCCAAGAACGATTAGCCGCCGCAGCCTAACCGGGTGCAGTAAGGTGCTTTCTTTTTTATCTAGTGTGCGCGTGCACGGTACATTACCCGGCACGGCAACACAACTTCAAAAGGCATCTACATATATGATGACAAGGGATGTCGCAGATAAACCACATCCTCTCCCTTTGCTTTCTGTCTGTCAAATCCCCTCTGTCACTCCATCCCTCACTCTCTGATCTCCCACCATCCCGCCTTTTTTCCACCTGTCAGTCCATCCTTCCCTCCTTTTTTCTCTTCCCTCCTTCCTCTCCGACATCCATTTCCTCTCCCTCTACGACAAGGCTCCTCACAAAGATGGCGACAAGTAAGACGGCGCATAAACATAAACAAGTCAAATTGATCACACGGAAGATGAGCCAGGCGGTGTTTCTTTTTTTTTTGAGGGGGTTGTGGGGGGCATGAAACAGACAGGAACGATTAAGCATCTTTCTGTTCTTTTCTCCCAATTCTTCCTCTTGTAGAATGTAGGGGGGAGAGCATTTGCAGATCCATCCCGGAGAAAGAGCCACTTCATAAGCAGATGCCTGGCATACGATTGCAGCCGGGGGAGTGTGTGAATTCATTCTCCTCCGCTATAAATACACGGCCGTGTCTCTGTATAGGTGCAAGCGCAAAATGTAATTAGGCAGTGAGGCAGAAAAGCAAGCTGCCTTTCTCTACGTTTGCATATTTTGTCCACAAATAATGTACTACAAAGACAACGAGAGGGAGAAATCTCTCTTGAATATTCATTTACAAAATAACGGTTTGCTGATAAGGCCAAGGCATGTGATAATCAATTAGCTAAATGTTCTACAAAAACCCGGCAAGAAGCGAAAAAGGCAATAATAATAAATGCACACACACACAGTGTAAGTTGGGGAAGCGAAATGACGGCTTCAGCAGAAGTCTGCGCGGAATATCCATACCACATTAGCCTAGATAAAATATCACAAAGAACAAAAAAAGGGAGCAGGATGTGTATTTCTAATGAGTTTGTTTGTTTCCAGTGTTCGTACAATAAGGAAGAGTTTGTTTTACATACAGTCAGCCTAAACGCACCTGCTGTTGCCTCTGTAATGTGCGTGGGGTAAAAGAATATTACAGGAGAAGATGCAAAGTGTGTGACAGGAAGAGAGTGTGGCACGGTAATGCAAGTTCATTTTGTTTTCCATAGCGATAAATAGCACAAACGGCGAGGGTTAAATGCTTAATGTTTCAGCACTGCTCTCGATTTGTTTCCTGATTTATTTATGAAATGTTGGTCCAAAAAAATGTATAAATAATGAAAAATGCCCATCACAATTTCCTAAGCTAAAAGTCTTCAAAGTGCATGATTTATTAGGGCAAAAGTCCAAAGACCCATAATGGTAAATGATTGAGCCCTGCACTCCAAGAACTTTAAAAACACAGGATGAAAATGATATACATTACATGTTACTTGTTAGAGCTGCAAATAATTTTTATGATTGATTTATTTTCTCAATCAATGGATTTTAACAATAGTAACAATTGTCAGTAATTTCAACAGTCCAACATGATTTCTTTAAACTTATTTCGCCTGATCTACAGAAATGGCTTTAATCATGAATTTATTATAATAATATTTATGATTAATTATCTGTCTATCAACTAATTGATTATTGAGCAGGTTGTTTCAGCTCTTGTACACATTTTCTGCTGAATTCCACAAGTCTAATTGTACAGCATGTCCAACATACTGTAAGTGAATTGTCCTAAACGCAGTGCTTCAGTATTATGCATTACTGCTGTGTATGCATGTGAAACCAATTACAACACATGCAATTAGGCCTTGTGCCCATTAATACCACTAAGAAATACTAATGTTAGATATAAGCAGCTGCTTTTAATCCAGTTCTTGTCACCACTTAGGCTTCTCCTCGAGGCCCCCTGCCCCTGATGCCATGCAGGGCCCGGCGTCCTCTACTGGCCAGAGCAGGAACAACAGCTGACCCTCCTGCAGCCGACCTGGCAGGGAACAAAGAGCCAGCGCTGTGCCAAGGAGGGCCCGGGGAGGGAGGGTTCCAGAAGGGGGGGGGGGGTTGGGTTAAGGGCATAGGCATACTGGAGCAATGCAGCTGTGCTCCGCGGTCTACCCCCAGCCAACCAGGGGCAAACGGTTTCAGCGTGTGTCACGGGAGGAGGGCAAGGGGTGGGTAGCTGTTGGCACAGAGGGCTGGGCTGGGAAGACATCTGTCATCCTATCATCAATGCTGTCACATCTTAGACAAATGGGCTGATTTTTACAAACCGAAAAACAAGGGATGGCAAAAGGTATCATGTGACCTGTTACGGCCTACTACAATGAACAACTGAAACGTTTACTTTAATTAAATGTCAGCAAATTTCACATTACATTCATTATAACTGTATTAGGTTAGTTGAAATCAATAATATTAAGTTGAGCTTAATTTAAACGTGATATTATTGCTTTCAACTACTGAATACAGTTTTGTGAAATGTGTTGACATAATACGTTTAATTAAAGTCAACGGTTTCACTGTTACTCTTTGGTGACGATTCAGTAAGCGTCAGCCACAACTCATCAAAGGAGGCTAAAACAAATGGTCACCAAGTGAGGAAATCTGTCAAACTGAAATTAAAAATCAGCCCCTAAAGCTGAAGTGCATGTGATCGTCCTTGGCGGAGGCCCAAAGCCACGTTTCGGGGTCCGGAGCACCCACTTCCGATGAGTGAAAGAAGGGAGAGTGGCATATTTAATTTCCCCCTTACTACTCCCATTGCCCCACCACCACCACCACCAGCCTTTTGTTTTTCGAAGCCGCACCGTGGCAAGGTCTTCCATAATGACACCTTGACTGTGAAGAACTTCATCCACTCTGCCGCACTATCTGCCGCCCGCGTGACAAGACGGCGGGCTTTGTTGCGAGGAGAGCTTTGAACTGCAGACTGACAGCGCAGGGGAAACCGTTCCAGGCGTAAATGTAAATTATTATTACTTACACGTTTAACCCAGCACCTACAATACCCCCCCCCCTCCTCTTGCACACCCTTCACCACCCTCTTCCCCATTCACTGGCTGAAGGAGGCAGTGGTGGTGGTGGTGGTGGTGGGGGGACAATTCTGACATCATGTTGCCCTCTTTTGGTGGGTGTTTGGAACTGCACCTTACTGTCCTCTCACCTCAAAGGCAACAAGATGTTTGACAACTCATTCTAATGGTTCTATCTCGATATTAAATGTAGGAATACACAACATGAGGATGCCAAGATGAATAAAATCTTGGAAAATGTGCAATATTCGAGGAACATTTAAAATGCCTTGAATTCACAACACAGGTAAGAATGTCACACTTCTTTATCACCTGCACCATCACAATGTGTGTTTTCTATTGCCTGTCTATGAAGCATCATGGGGTGAATTTGGAAAACTTCAGAGGATTAACAGTGTTCACTTTTACTCCTCAATCTTTCATACACATCAGCATGTTCTTTTAACCATATTTTCATTTAGCTTACTGTCGTTGAAATCTATTTTATGAGATAAATCACCAAAATGGCAGCTTAAGAATAGTATAAAACAACAGAAACATACATCAATGACTGCAACCCGCTACATTGGATGTCCATGCCTGAATTGATGTCCAGTTAAGATGCATATGCAGCAATGCATTTCTGAAATCTGATAAAGTAGATGGGAACAAATTGAAAACACTAAAATAACCTTAATCCACCAAAAGTAGTTAATTTGGTCAATTTCAAGGTGAAAAAGGCCAAGATTTTAAGTTTAACATTTTGGCCCAATTCTGTAATCATGGGGACGTCTGGAAAAGAAACGTCATATAGGCTTTACATTTCTACCTACTTATTTAGAGTTTTATGTATAAAAGTCAACCACTTACCAATAGCAATACTACGCATAATAAAAAATATGACTGCGTTGGTGTATTCATCACAGTCATCTAATAAAAGCCGGAAAAAAAGGTCTTCTTAAATGAATTGATAATTCTCAGCTTTATATTCTGTCATTACATTTTTTTATTATAAGTCCAGGGCTGTCCTTCAAGTTAATCTTCATATGATTTAAAAAGACTTCAGAAAGAAAGCAGGAGGGACATACTGTTAACTACATTTAAACTTCAGATACAATCAGTGCCTGGACTAACTAGCGCCAGAGGGTTACATTTGAGACACTTTATGATGAAACAGGTGAAAGCAGATAAGGTAACAAAGCTTAATCATTGTCCACAGATTGAATTTTTTAATATAAAATGACACAGAACGTGGATTGAGGCTCGTGTTCTGCTGTTGATCTGATTCCCCCCCACACACACACACAGGCAGAGCTGAGCACACTGGCAGCGCCTGTCGTCAGGCAAAGCTCCAAGCCATTTCCCCGAGATGCATCTCCACTGAATCAATAGGGCCCTCGTAGCATATCATTAGACATAAGTATTATAATTACTTGTGTTATTAATTTTGCCTTAATACCAGGGATAATATGATATGTAATTCAACCCTATTGAGGGAAGAGAAAATAAGATAATCACAAATGCATCTCTTATGAAAATCAATGCTGACATGGATATTCCAATAATGCTAAACCACTGCCCCTCTGTTTTTTTTCCTCATGCATATCAACCAATCATTTTCCGCATTCATCTGGAAAGAAATATATAAATATGTCCAACATATTTCACATGGGCGCCCCTGTCCGAGGCAAAACAATATGGATTTGTGTTGCCTCGCAAACAATTTTAATAAAAAGCTATTGATTGGGGATCGAGCGGTTAGCCTGTGGGCGCGGAGCAGCAGACCCCACCGGGTCCAGATCATTAATGTCCTCAACTGCTGGCTTCACTGGCGCAAATTTGTTCAATAAGGGTCTGGCACGCATGCTTTAGGGTTTGATTTTGATACAGCCACATCAAAGTGTCTGAGGCTGCTCCATAGGCCAGAAAGCTAACACACGTTAGTCACACGTTAGCTTAAAACACAAAACGAGCATGTGTTTTTCTTCTCTGGCAGTGTTAGAATGAATTCCAATTAATAAAGCATGCTAATGTTTTGAGAAAGTGGCAAATGATTAACGAATTTAAACACACATTACTCCTACTCAGCCTGAGCACTCATGGCAAACATCATCTGGACTGGAGACTAAACAGGGCTAGTCAGAGGAATGTGCATAGTAATAGAATCCCAACCCACAGCAATACACACACACACACACACACACACACACACACACACACACACACACACACACACACACACACACACACACTGTTCAGCTTGTCATCAACAGACATCCTCCAGACAGAGCGAGGGGGGAATGAAGAAGCAAAACACACTCTTACATCCTCTGCTTTATGTCAAACCTCATCGAAATGTGTGCAGCCACTGTATCTATGTCCAGGCTAAAACACAGGCATATACTTTCCTGAGCAGGTATCAAAGCCTTGGCGCAGCGAGACACTTTTAATTACCAGGTACTTTCCTTATGCTTGTGATTTCAATTTCTCCCCGCAAAGCTGGTAATGATATTCAAAATGCCTGCTGGCAACTCCGACTCCTCATTCTCCCCCCTTTCTTTTTCTTCCCACTAAGATGTGAATAGCCTATTTATAGGCTTATTTGTCCCTCCAGTCACTTTGTAAAATCTTTATTCTGCCGAAGATATCTTTTTAAATGTGAGCCTCGCTGGAAGGAATGGCAATAAAGGTTTTGGGGTGGGTTGGAGAGATCAATGCAGAATGTATTAGCTGGCACCTACCGAGACCCGACTTCAATAATAAAAGAATTGATCCTTTAAAGTGAAGCTTACTCCGGGCCTGCATGGTAAAGGAGGATGGTCCATTCCAATACTAAACGGGACAGATGGAGAATCACAGCAGGGTATTTCACCCCCCTCCCCCCAAAAAAATATTCACATTGTATTTCAAACCCATATTAGATTCAGTCGCACGATTACTGAGGGATTCTTGTTGAGATGCATGCATTATGGAGCAGCATATCCACTCATACAGCATATGGAATAACATATTCAACTGGCACTACTTAGGCTTTGTCAAAGGAGGGTGAGGAAAAGAGAATAAAAGGCAAAAAAGAATACAGTTAAATGTAGATTTCTTTTAGAAGAATATGTACTGAATGACATTTTAATTTACTGTTATTAGGGCAATTCGAAGAGTCGATACGTGTGATTTAATTTCAAACAATTTTCCTTGGCAATTTCTTGTTTTTAAAACAGGAGCTCTCCTAATATTTCCATTAGTCACCGGACACATCAGATCCCAGCAGTGTCTGCACACAGCCGTCAGTGGTAAAGCGCCAGCAGTAATCAAGCGTGAGGGCTGGATATATAACAAGCACACTTCACAGTATGCCTAACAAGCGCACTTCACACACTAATCAGCTCAAGTGGACTTGCATCCACATCCTTGCGCTCTGTTTCTGCGTGGATACGAGCAATGGTTTAGATTATGAAATTATCCGGATAGTATCAATAGATAATGTTATCAATGATTTGACAAAATGACCTGACTACACTACGTCGAGGATTAGTAGTGGGTGAATGTCCCTGTGGCAGTAAGAGTGGCAAATGCAAAATGGGGCTCATCTTATCAGAAAGGAAGTACACACAATGTACTTTTTCTTTCTTTTAAAGAAAACCTTTATGTTTTTTCTTATGAATGTTTTGTGCTCCTTCACAGTGCTTCCATATCAACACATTAAATTAAAAAAATACAGGGGCTATAAATACACCAGACAGCAATAAGGCTGCAGCTACATGTGTTTTCTTTTTTTTATGAAATCTACATATAGACAATAAAATGTCAAATAGTGGAAAAAAGCCAATCCAAGGTGCAGTCTTCAAATATATTTTCCGGACACAGAAAAGCCTGTATATATTTATATTTAATTGTATAGGACATACTGAGGCAGTACATTTCCATATTTAAAATGCTGGAAACAGCAAACATTCTTGTTCGACTGACAACTGCCAATTCTCCAAATTCACCAAATGTTCTGTCGATCATTGATAATTTGAATAATTGGTTCAACTTTAATAAACAGTTTTAAGAAGCTCTAATACATCTTAAATGATAACCCTGAATAAAGAATTGAGTGTTACTTAAATAGAGAATTCTTTGCCCCGTGTCATAATTCGGGTTCAAAAGCTGCAAATGATAAAATAACACTTTTTTTCCATTTATTTTGACTCAACAGTAAATATAGTAAAATGTTGTACATTGTGCGCATAGAGTGCATTGAAACATATGTTATTTGTTGCCTAAATAAAAGAAAAATAAGTGTCAGAATCAGCCTGTAATGATAAAGCTCAAATACACACACACACACACACACACACACACACACACACACGCACACACACGCACACACACACACACACACACACACACACACACACACACACACACACACACACACACACACACACACACAGACACACCATGCAGTGACCCCAGTTCTACCTAGTGTGTCCTCCACCCATAGAGGGATGCGGAGGGGGGTGCAGGATAGACACCGCCTCCTGTAATCCCATCAACTCATGTCAGACAGCAGTCTGGATACAAGCCTATCTGTGAGGCCTGTAATCCACGACTAAGACTTCACACACCACGCTCACACTGTCTGCAAACACACACACACACACACACACACACACACACACACACACACACACACACACACACACACACACACACACACACACACACACACACACACGGGTGGACGAGAAAAAGTGATAGTTGGTGTCTGCTTTACTCAATTTGTTTTTGCAGAAACTCTTGATATGCTATATATAAAGGCAGAATCAGCATGTTGTCATGCCTCGTTTTGGCACACGCGCAGTGCTTTAGTAATACATTTAAAGACTTGTAGATATGTAGATATAGAATGTAGATATCAACGGGCAAAACATGCAAAGGGAATTATATTATGACTAGTTAATATGTCAGTTAATCCTTAGGGCAATGGTGCAGGTTTAGAAAAATATAAAGAAATGTTAATTTATGTACTGACAATTTGACAGACTAGTGCATGTTTTCAGAGAACATAAATCAAATGTCTGTGTCTGCAAGTTTAAAAAATGTTGGTATATTACAGGAAAATAAAAAAGATGTGATGCTTTTGTCAATAAGAAATAAAATATGACCTGCTGAAAATGTATTTCTTGAAATATAAATGAGAATCAAAGCTCCTCTTGGTTAACAATCACGCATTACATTACTCAGATTAAACAAAAAAAGCGGCTTAACATGACAAATTCAAATTTAAAAAAAAGGGGCAAAAACCATTAAATAATCTACACGTGGCCATGCACAAATCCCTGAACGCCCTCCACCACATTTTCCTGTCAAGCCATTCAATCAATCACCGGTACCGGGGAACAACGTGTCCCATTGTCATTCAGATAGGCTACATGCAAAATGCCACAAAAGAGGAGAAAAAAGAAAAAAAAAGAGAGATAAAAAGACACGTCGGACAAGGCACCCCTGCTCATGTCTTGCTTCAGAGAAAGAGAGGGAGGGAGGAAGAGAGAGAGAGAGAGAGAGAGAGAGAGAGAGAGAGAGAGAGAGAGAGAGAGAGAGAGAGAGAGAGAGAGAGAGAGAGAGAGAGAGAGAGAGAGAGAGAGAGAGAGAGAGACACAGGGTGCAGGACCCACACGGTGTAGTTCCAGCCAATTGCATTCCAGAGAAGTGACCATGGCCATTGATAAACAAAGCACCATAGATCATTCCTCCCCCAGACGGAGCTCCGGTGCTGGAGGCAGCGGAAGGCAGAGTGGTCAAAGTGAGACAGAAAGAGAAGCAGACAGAGACAGAAGACCACAGAGAGCTCACCGCTTATATGCCCCTCTGCTATCCTCTGATGCTACATTTTGACGCCCTTTTTGCAACTGGAAAATGCCATTAAAGCCGGCTGTGCAGATTACATCACTGCATGACAAGAGAAAGGCAGCGAGAGAAAAAGAGGGAGGGATCCTTCTCTCACTGTGCCGATGCAAAGCAACACATACTGCCTTAAATTGTTTCCTTTAACAGAACAAAAAAGGTATTCAACACTTACCCAGATTCATTTGCATCACAACAGAAACCTCAGATATTCCTCCCAAACAGATGTGGAGCAGTGAGGTTCCCCCTCTTTTGTTTGTGAGCCTGCCCGGGCTAGGTTTCTCTGTTTGCATCAGCCGGCTTTTTTACGGCTTTTGAAGCAGGTGGATGACAAAAACATCAATCTCTCCAGGCACATTGTGTGGCATGCACGCTTTGACACACTCCCCTCACCGGCTCAATACAGTAAAATCACACATTCCTATTCTCTCCTCGCAGCTCCACGAGTAAAATACGGGCTCAAAAGGGAAACTGAAGGACAAGTGTGCATTGTTGGAGTGTGCTTTTGTTGTAATCATGTTTTGATTGGATTAGAATGGGAATTTGCTTTCTCTTCAGTTACATTTACCATACGTTGAGGCAATTGGTAAAAGGGAGGGCTTGGGCGAATAAACCAGATTTTGAATCCTGAATCAGTTCTATTGTTTCCCCTCTTTAAATCATTTATTGCAAACTTAGCTACCAGTCAGGTTAAAGATCAAAAGTCCAAAGTCAATACTTGATCAAAACTTAGAATATAAAAAACCAAGATATTTAGGATCAAACATGTGTCCTCTGCTCAGAGATTTTATTTTTTAGAAAACCTGCCTTTCATGAATCATATTCAGGCAGCAGCCTATACACCAACAATGAAACACATGAGCACATACTACAGTTTAAAAAAGCAGAAATCAAATCTGAACTGACCGAAAATGCTCAGTTTTAGTTTAATAATAATAATTAAACTAAATCTAAAACTTTTCAGCCTGCGACCCCCAAAATAGGGGGGGGGGGGGGGGGTGCTAGTGAATAAATTTCAGTTTTCCGACCCTGAAAATGTCTATGCAAACGTTATTATTAATTATAATTTAAAAAAAAAATTATAAAAAAAATAATCAATTTCTTTTTATAATTTTTTTTTTTTATTTTCCATTTTTATTTTGTAATCATCTCGCGACCCCCACCCGGGACCCCCTGTAATAATACATACAGGTAACCTCGCACACACTATTTTATGAACAAATAGGTTCTCCTACTGAATTAAAGAATAACAAATGAACCAAAGAAAGTGAAAACCATTGATTAACCAGAAAACACAACACTGTATAATATGTTGGGAAAAGTTTTGTTTGTGTTTTTCTAATAATGTTGGGCAACATCAGTGATAGCCTAGCTAGCCCCTGCAGCGCAGACCTTTTGAGGCAACAATACAAGTGGTGTCGATGAGGTACGGCAATGACACAACAAATAAGTCATGTTGATTCTGGTTTCACACAGGATATAAACAACTGGGTGACATTCCGTTATTTGGACCAACCCATTATCCCAGCCATTCATCCTCCTCACTTTGTCAAAGTCTGTAGCTCTTCATCACCTTTCCTCGCTCGTTATAATGAAGTACATTTCAGTAACCTGTCTGTGTATTTAAACAATGTTTATAATATGATTTTGTCATATTCCGTAACATTTGTGTACTTTAAGCTGTAGTGTAACGTAGCTGCAACCCAAACAACAGCCTTCCAACATGGACACCGAAATGATCGGGGAATTAAAATATGTAAAACATTAATACTTTATTGCAGCACTATTCTAAATATAAACAATAAAGTGAGACAAGTTGAGAATATATTCAATTTGAAGACGCCTAAAATACCTCAACATGAGCATTTGGAATGTGTATGAATCTATACTCCTTTGTTATGAAGAAAATGACTAAATCCTATTAATTATATTGCAAATTAAGACTAGAAGTTAACTCAATTTGCTTTTATTACCCAATCACATTTTATTGCATATTAAGGCAGCAAATTAGAATAATCTGAATTCAGATCCAAGTGTCTGCCCTAAACTTTTATTTTTGACAGCTTTGTATGTGTAACAGGTTATCCAACTTTTATAATCTTCGAAATCAGGGACTGCATTTGTGTTTTTGAGTAATACAAATAATGTTAATGGCCCTTGTAATCACTGCAACCAACAGTTAAGACAAAATAAAACTATTTACACAAAAAGTATCTGCATCTGATTTCCGATACTTTTGAAAGACACTGAATGCAACCGTATGACGTCACCTGTTTTGTTTGTCATGGCGGGATGTGGAGGTTTCAGGCAACTTCTTCTTACTTTCCTGACCAAAAACAAGTAACACATTGAGTTTTAAAAACTTTAATTTAAAGTTATACGTTCAAATGTGTGATTAAGGGTGCTTGTTTACTGAAACATGCCTGCTAGTTAATACTGTTTGGCTGGCCTCGCTAACGTTAGCTATGAGAAAACAGTCCTCCTGGTTTGACAGCTAGTTTAGACCAGGTTTACACTCACTGTTAGTGCGATGGAGAGTTCATTGGTGAAAGACAACCCACTGCTTTTACCTCTCAACAAGGAGAAAACTATTTATGACGGATTCATTACAGTCCAGGTAAGTGAATGCGTCAGTGCATTGTTCTTTCAACGACCCTACAACTCCAAACATCGTCGATTATTAGAATTCTAGGATTTCTAGCTATGAACAAATTACCATGTTGATAAAAAATAACTGACAGGCGTTACATCAATGTCTACAAACTGCTGGTAAATTCGGCATATTTTAATAGTTCCTCACTTTGAAGAACATGTTTGTAGCAACCTTTAGCAAACTATTTTTCACTTGTGAAGGTTACCACGCACTGCTACGTTTACATTATGGGTACCAACTACTTTTTATTTTCAGGTATTGTTAATGCCGAATTGAAGAAGTAATCTAGTTTATTAAGATGTGGAAAAAGGTTGTGTTACACACTAAGTGCAGCTTTTAGAATAAGCAGCGGAACCTTCAATTGGAACATTTCTCATTGGAGTTCGGAAGGTCACGTGTTGCTTTTCTCGGTTCTCAGTATAAAGGTCATTAAAAATGCAGCTGGATAACGTTTGCACACGACCCTCCTCAATTCAGCTCCGTTCTTATGCCTGTGTTGCTTTGATTATTCTCACAGGAACGAGACTTCAGATTGAGAATACTACTGCCACCAGATCGTCAAGTTAAACAGGCCAGGTATAAATGATCATCTCACTTTCTCTTTACAAAAATCCTAGCATATGCATAGTGATGTTCCAACCATAAATACTTTTTTCTTGCAGGCTGCACTGCTGCTGGCAGTTAAAACACCTGTTGCATGGGTATGAGCACATAGTGAAGCAGGTAAACTCTACATACATCCCTAAATAATGAATACAAACAGTTGTATTTTGCTGCAAAGTTAATCATAGTATTCATTTTAAAGGTCTCTCTGCTGGTTCTTATTGAAATCAGGCTTTGTGTTTTTAGTTTTATTGCCATGTCATTTAAGCCCCTTTGTGTTATCTGCATTATGCCTGGCTTCGTACTTCTACTCCCTGTCAGCCACTCAGAAGCAGAACAAAATATATTTTTCACTGTTTAATTAACATCGCCTGGAAAATGTCCCTATTTGTTATGCTGCCCCTCAGGGTTATTTGGATGAGATTGATATTTCACCCCGGGCTGCAAAGTTCATTATTTTCACAGCCTTTAAGCTATCATTAATTATTAAAGCTGGTGGCAGCTCCCATTAATCACAAACACTGTGTTTGATTTGAATGGCTGGCTAGAGGAAGAAAAAAAGAATTGACACTGTCACTTCATTATCCTCCCATTCAAGGATGTCTCTTCTCTCTTGTTTGACTCCGCACAGAGGCAGCAGCAGTCGCCTGATCTTGTCACTTTCATTCTGGAGCTGAAGACCGTCTTGGTAAGGAGGAGAATGACACGGTCACTTTGACATTCGTTGCTTCATGAATAAGAAGCTAAAGGAAAGCTAGAGGCGCCATCAATAGCCTGATCTGGAGGTACCAAATACATGTTTGTTAGATTAATGAAAAGTGTAAGAACCTATGTGCTCGCCACTAAACACTTGCAGACTTACTGGCCCTGCTTGGTGTATTCATGCTATTCGCTTTTAGTATAATGATGAAGTTGTGATATGATGTGCATAGTAATCAGGGCTTAAAATAAGAAGCATCCTCTCTGTTGTTGCAGGAAGTGGGTCTGAAGAGCCGCCATGAGTGCCGCTCCATCCCGCCTCCTCAGTATTACGCTCAGCTCATCTCTGAGATGGAGACCCTTGGGTGGGGCAAGTAAGTGACAAATACTAGCGGTGTTTAAAGGAGCATAAAGCCTCTGATCAGACAGAGAGTGTCACACAAACCGTGAACTCTTCGCTAGCTTATATTGCTTTGTTTCCTTGAACCACTTATACGTCTTTTAAACAGGTATTTCTGATGGTCTTTCAATATATTAGTTTTACTGATAGTTGTGAGTACTTGTTTGGCTTCTAGTGATGACTTAAGGTTATTTGACTGGTGGTTGATTAACATAAGATGAAATAGTTTCCAAACTCATTCAACAAAAAAATAGGCTTTTACAATAGTCAAACAAATAAAAGAGGCAAAGCTCAAATCAAATGATAAACAGATTTCTATCATCTGTCTTTCCAACACGCCGTGCAGACTACTACTCATCTTCACAGCTTGTACACAGGTTGCCCCTATCGGTGGCACTTGAAGGCTGGCGCTGTGGGAATTGTAGTCTTTTACAGTTCATTGACTACAGAGGTCATTAGTAGGGTACAATATTATTTGACCATGACACAAAAACAAAAACTGTCTCTAACGGTACACTTTAAATGAATGAAAACAACTTATCTGAACCCACAAGTACACTCATTTTCTCTCAGGCTGCTGTTTTCTGTTCGAATCATGGTAACTATCCAGTAGATAAATAATCATTGGGAATAAATGATTTAAAATATTTATGAAGTTGGGCATCTTTTTTCTGTGTTGTTTCACTTTTTAGCGAAGCATTATCAGGGAGAAAAGAAATGAACTTGTCAGTAATTGAAAACAACTTCATAAACACACTGCTGTCTGATCAGGGCTTAACCCTCTACATGTCAGCTTACCTGTTTTTTTGTGGCTGAAGTTACTGTTGTTTCCTCCAATGAGTCAAATTGCATTTATGCTAAATCCTAAAGAGTAGTCTGTGGTAATCAACTAGTGTTGACTAGTACATTTTTGTGTTTAGAACACGTGATGGAAAACTTACTAAATGTTAATAGTTGTTGAAATTGAAAAAATAGGTGAACCAAATGTTCCCTGTTTCATATTGAACTGAAATTATTCTTATTTCAGGGTTCTTACGGTCATTAAAAACCTGGAAAAGTAATGGAAATTCAAAATGCTAATTCCAGGCCCTGGAAAATGTATGGAAAACAATATTTTTCCCAAAGTTTTGGAAAAGTCATGGAAATGTAACTAAAGTTGCATCAATTATCATTTATATTTTATCTAATCGCCGAAATAATAATACTATAATGATAATAAATACTGTATCGTATAGTAATGAAACGTAAAATGGCATTTAACTGACGAGGTGTTTGGCTGGTGAGAGATTTGAGTTGCTTTAGCTGTAGAAGCTAAGTATGTTTTAGATAGACACAACATGTTTCATATGCAGACCTTATTTTCCTGTTCCATGTTAAAATAAACCATTTTCAGTGGTACCGCTGAGAAAGAGTAATTTTTTCGGTCATGGAGAAGTCATGGAAAAGTCATTGAAAATCATTGGTGAAAAAGTGTATGAACCCTGATATTTGTACACGAGCAAGCTTTCTGAGGGCCCATTCCGTCCTCAAATGGCATCAGAATGAGGCGTTGGTGGTCCAGCTGCCATATTCTCACAGTATCCTGTGTGAAACACTGGTTGACTGCCATTGGCCTGAGATATAACTTTCTACAATTGCACTGGTTGATGTTTGTCTGTTGTGCATAGACTGTATATATAAAGGTTGTGTCACATACATTTTTTGGCGACTAAACCCACACACCTACCCATTTCGCTGATTTCAGATAGAAGCCACTAGCTTGACACAACTCTAGCACGGCGTCACCAGGTGTAAATAGCTTTTATAAATGGACCTACAGTAAGAATCAAATGACAAAAAGTGGTATTTTCTCCAGATGACTATTTTTGTTTATCATGTTCCTATCCCCCCTTACATGGTCTCAGGATACTCTGAAAGACATTTAAGTGCAGAACTGCTGGAGCTTGTTTCACGTTGATATGGTTATCAACTCTATACTTCGCTTTTCTCTTTAGAAGCTACATGCTATATACCTCAGAGTTTAGGGGCCAGTTATTATTAAAAATGTAAATTTTCTGAGACTTCTTTTACTTTTTGTTTACTTTCCCCAGAGGTGCGATTAACATACCGAAGTGTATACATAGAATCCTCTGGTGCCTTACAGAGCTATATGGAGCAGTCCTTGTTTTCCCCCCAGCAGTGATTGTAGCGCCAGCAAAAACACAGCTCCACATTAACAAATGGCTCTTAATGACTTCCTTATTTTTAGTTATTGAGTTACATTTAAATCCAGGTCACATTTAATAACTCTCACCCACGTGCAGCGACAGACCCGGCTAATACCGTCGTCTCCTCTCGTCAGCAGGGAAGGGGGGTGGTGGTGCATCGTGGGAAGATATCTATTCTCCCCCAGCTCGGATTAAGCCTTGACTACTACACTCATTTTCCACTTTCCTATTAATGACCACGGCTACAATTATGATATTAGCAAAATGCAAATGGCTCTAATTGAAGACTCTCAGGTTTTAATAGGAGAAGGGGGAGGGGGGGTGAAGGTATGCTTTATGCTGAGAATGGGACCAACATCATTTTCAGTGTCGTGTTACGGTTAGCAGGCATTATACACAGTGGGCCTCAATCTCCAAAGCACTCGAGATTCGCTTAGCGTCTTAATTGGTATGGGCCGTGCTAATAGCCACCAGGGGTTTTCAGCTGTAATTCTGTCTGCTGATTGGCCCAGGTAAGTGAGTCTTCCTCTCTCTCCGCTCCCTCTCTGTGTGTCTCCATCCCCACGTTTGAAAGTGTGGTCATCTTAATTGGCTGGAGATGGCATACCATGTGTTAATTAATGGAAAATGAGGTCAAGTAGGTCAGCCGCCATCACTCGGTGGCCCTAAAACCGTGGCCCTGCACGCTACGGGGCTCATTACGGGCACAGCTGGCACTCATGTTCGCAGCCTCTTGGTGTACCTACCAGGGCTCCTCTTATCACAGTGTAACCACTCTGTCACAGTGTGTTTCTGCTCTTCTGAGGGCCAGGTACAGCAGCTCTCTGACAACGGGGCCACATAGAACCGGAGCTGAGGGATTACATGCTATCATGGATTTTCTTTTGCGTCGTATTTATTTTCTTACATTATTAGGCCAGCTAAAATGACTACTGGGATGGAAATGCATTCTAATGTAGGATTGAGAGGTAATGTGCAGTTAGTAATGAGGTTGTCCTGGTTAGCACAGTTGGACTGCAAACCAGGCTTGACTAGCAAGGAAAACGCCACAACAATAAAGATTAAAGATTGAATTAGAGGAGATATTGGATATTGAGCACTGCTCGGTGTAAGGAGTGAAGTAGGATGAGGGATCTCGTCCAATAGGACCTCAGGAAGTACCTTTATTAGACAAGAAGTATGCACCAGATTAAATAGAACGAGAAAAGGGTAGACAGGAAAAAGGATAAAGGGGTGTAAGAATGGAGGGATGGAGCGATGAAGGGAAGTGGGAAGGGAGGGATGAAGGCTCAAAGGGAGTTTGGGATGAATGGAGGAAGAGATGTAGAGAGAGAGAGGGAAAGATGGATAAAAGGATGTAAGGAGGGAGGAAAAGATGTAGGGAAGAAGGTTTGTAGGGATAAGGAGATCTAGGAAAGTAGGGATGAATGGAAGTACAGAGGGAGGAAGGGATGGAGGAAAGTAGGGATGAATGGAAGTACAGAGGGAGGAAGGGATGGAGGAAAGTAGGGATGAATGGAAGTACAGAGGGAGGAAGGGATGGAGGAAAGTAGGGATGCAAATATTTGGGTAAAGATGAGGTGAAAGGCTTGAGAAGTAAATCAGGTCGAATGTGTTATCCGGGTATAGGTTTTTTAGCAGCTAGTTAATTGTTATGGAGGCGTGTCCCGGCTCCCCGATCAAGTTGATTAATATGTCTCTAGGTTTAATAAGATCAGTGCCTTTCTTCACTTGGTTTGCACATACAGTGCTTGTTCGTCGTGTCTTCTATTATACCTTTGTATGCCATCTTACAAAGTTCTCGTGCAACACACCGCAGTGCATATGTGTTATTCTCACCTTTCATTAATCACTTTGTTGACACGCAAATAAAAAAGAGAGAGACATGGCACACACACCATCACAAATGTGCGTGGTGTGCACTGTCTGGAAGAACCTTGCCTGGCTGAGGAGTTACAAATGGGATGCTCTCATCAGTCTTCCCAGCAGGACGCCTCACTGTCACGCTGCTTCCATCATGGCAGCTCGTCCCTGCTATCCTGAGTGTAATACCTCAGAGTAGAGGAAATGGAAATGTGTGTGTAACTGATGCAGTAAGTGAGAAGACCTTGTTACTGCCGATACTACTTTTTGTAGTTGGTCATCTCAATGGGCAGCGGTTTGTTTGATGAAAAAGCAATGAGAGCTGCAAGATGATTAATGTTTAGCCAATAAGCAGCAGGGGCGGGATTAATGGCATTGACAAGCAGTTGTCAAGATTGTAGGCACGTCTTCTAAATAGTGTTGTATGAATGAGTCCTAAACATGGGAATAAGTTAGCATTTTACAACCTGTCCCCTTGTCTCTTGGAGCCCTTGTGATGCTAACTTCCAGGATACCGTTCAAAAATATTTCTTCCACATTCTCCTCTTAAATTGGTTAGAAAGGAAGCAATATAATATATGCAGGTACTGTAGAGCAGTGAGTGGTATTCATATATTACTAGGTGGCTTTAAACTTGTGTTATGATGTCTGGCTTTTTAAAACCTCCAAAAAAAATGTTGTATGTCAATTGGACTCAACCGACTGCAAAAGTTACCTGCTGTGATTTACTCAGTGTCACGACTGAAATCGGAACAAAGAGAAACAGTTTTCTGCAACTAACAGCACTTCAGCTCAAACATTCAACTTCTCATTTATGGATTTGTTCATACGGCTGCTTGTCACTTCCTTCACTTGCACAGGTCTATTAACCGGTCATGCTTGACAGATTTGTGTATTTATTGCTGTTAGCAGTAATGGGTATTTTATAGGCCAGTACACTTTGTAAATGTGTACTGGAGGATATAAAAGTAACTTGGGTCTGCAAGAAGTTCTTTGCTGCTGCTAGATTATTTTGGCCAGGTTGGTTAGTGTGCTTGTTTGTGTGTGTTAAAAGGAGCAGATAAAGCAATTTGTTTACAACATCTTAATAGTTTTACAGATACGAAATGCGGAGGTCAAATTGAGCATGTAATAAAGTGACTCAAAAACATATTGAGATTATCATGATATAGAATGGTGCAGGAATAAGTCTTAGAAACCCAGACATTCTGGTTCCCTCATCTCAAATGTAAAGTTTTGTTTTATAGGTAGATGCCTGAAATAAGATCTGTGGTTACAAAAGCTTACGGAAATGTGTAGTTTTGTTCAACGACATAAAATCTGCAGGTAAATACAAAACAGCAGATGCTACCAAACGACTAAATCAATCCTATTTGCTGCAATATTCTGAAATCCAAAGGAAAAGTCCCATTGGTTTTGTTTGAGGGACCCTTATCGATGCTAACTTTTTGGTATCAGCCTTCAAAATACATCATCATGCACAATTCTTTGGTGTGTTTATGTGTAAATGTAAGTGGGCACAAGACTCTTCAGTACCGTTGCCCTTCGCCAGCGTTTATTTGCAAGTGCGTGAGCGAGTAGACGCTTTAATGAAACGGGGAACATTTGAAAACGGTCTCCCATCATTCCATCACTTCCCTAAGTGTGTGTGTGTCATCCCTGCGCACACTCCTCTCTAACACACTCCATAAATCCTCTGCAGATATACAGCCATGTCAGCCTCGGCACACAGCGTCCGTCGTAATGTATTGTAAATCTGGAGAGGCACTGTCCAAAGCCTTTGTCTCGGATCAGTCTTTGTTTCCAGTGGACTAGAGGAGGACTTGAGAGGGGGAGGATCTGGCTCTTTCATAGTGTGCTGAAGCAGCTGTAAATCTGACGGCAGTGTTGGTGCACGCCCGGGCCACATCAGTGTTTGTCCTCAGCCTCAAAAGGTTAGAATTAGCCAAGGAGGGAAAGGGTCTGATTTACAGGGTGCCTTAAGCTTGAAAATGTGAACCCACCGCAAGGTCACTGAGAGAAACATGAATCTACTGTTAGTTTTAAGTTGTGATGCTACTGTTGGTATGACACTTTCTAATTGAAATGGTCAATTTGTCTGGGAATACTTCAATGTACCAGACAATTTCTGGTAAAATATTATCTGAGTTTGTTTTTGAGCTTATAGAATTACTGATAGTAAGGCTATGTAAAGATTGTCATCACAAGGCATGAAGATTTATATTTGATTGAAAAGTAGGTCGTTTAAAAAAAACAAGTCCAATCGATAGACTTGTGCAACATTTTTTTTATAAATAAATACTATGGAAGCCTACGTTGTAACTGTGGACACAATACATTTATATCAGGTTTAGGAATCAATATTATTGTTTAAAATAAATAAATGGAATAAAAAAACCTTTTGTAAATATCAAATATATGTATATCTTTTTTTCATTGCGCCTGAAAGCCTATTTGTGTGCTTTTATTCCTACAAACCCAACATTTTCCTGTTAAATTATACACTTGTTACTGTGAAAAAGTTTCCCCAAAAATCATTTAGGCAATCAAGAGAGAAATATTACATAAGGGTAGGCCACTCACCTATTAAGTATGATCAATAATTATAATAAAGAAAAACAGTTTTTTTTGTTCATTTTGATTGTGTTTCACAATACATTTGCTCAACTGTCCTTCTGTTCATTTATAAATGCATGCATTTTGTGAATACATGTGAAATTGCAGGTTAATTGTATTGCATCACACACCATTTTTCATTATCAGTCAGTTGAAGAGCGTAGAGAGTGCACATACATTCCGTATGTTTGCTTAAATTTTTATTAGTAAGCCCAAAAACCAGGTGTTATGTGGTGAAACAGGATCAAATTAATACCCTGAGCATCAGCAGGATTGCTTTTGCTGTATTCCTACATTAGAGCATTAAAAAGGCACTTGCTGGAGGAGAATGCAAATAAGAATGTATAAAAGAAAAGCCTTGAACGCGGAGCTGTAGCCTGATGTAATGTCACCGTGTTGGTACCCGGAGTGATAAATCTAAAGGCAGAGTTGATGTCTCAATATTACTCTCTGCTGCTGTGATTAATGGCGGATGATGGCTGCTGTCAATTTACAGTGTGCTCTACGCTTCTCCGTGAGCGTACGCTGATTTATTGTGTTCGTGTCTTCAGGCTGCTCTTCATAGACACGGAGTTCCGAACTTTGAGACTGAAGGCGGAGGACTCCTCCAGAAGGCAGCACATTCTCAATATCAAACTCAAGTCTAAGGTACGACACACTCCCTGCACGTACGGAAACACACAGTTCACTGTAAGGACTGGATGATTTTCACACTGTGAATTATTCATGATCAAATGGAATACTGTTGACCTACAGCCAATCCAAATCCAAATACAGGCTGACTTTACCGAACGCATATGGGACGTTCAATTTGCTGATAGCAAATCAGTGATTTACATCTGCTCCCCTAAATCTAGGTCAAACTGGAGAGGGTGTGGAGAGACATGATAACCCACTGTGACTGAGATGTAGCACAGATAAAACATCTCCACATAGACCCCAGCATGATGGAAAACCTTCATCTATGCATAGAGAAAAGCCAATACACCCACACTCATCTGCATAGCTGCTGATTCTGCTCTCTGCTGAGAGAAGTAAACAATACCTTCACCTGCTGTAGGTACAGAAAGTAATTGTCGGCTGGGGAAATAGCAGAGCGTTTTGAAATGTTTACATTTCACAGATCTCCAAAGTGTCAGATAAGAGGCGACAAAGTGTGTTTTATGATACTTTGTCCTGAAAAAAAAAAAGTTTTTTTTGGGTGATTTTTGTATTGAATTGTAGATGAATCTAGACTAGTCTTGGAGTGTACTAGAATACTCCTCCACATTCTCAAAATCTGTATGAATAACATTTTTGTGAGAAAAATAGCTCCTTGTGTTGCTACTAGTAACTGTTTTCAATAGGCTCAAGGATACCCACTAGGGCTATAAAGAGTTTACCAGCTCCTGTTCCCGCTTGACTACGTTTTTTTAACATGTTTTTGGTGAGATGCCTGAAATAAGATTTGTGGTTAATACAACCTTAAGAGATTTGTAGGTATTGTTCTATGGCATAAAATACAGCAAATAATAGACTGATGAATGACCGAAGCTTATGTGTCCTAAAAATACTGGTTGCTTACAAGTGGCTAAAAGAGACTATTACATGTTTTCACACCAAACATTAACCTCCTTTAGCTTAGCAGTGGAGATGCACAGCAATGGGACCGTGATGGATTTAGTTTATATCTCAATGGTATTTATTTTACTTCTGCCGATTGAATTTAAGAAAACAATAAAAAATCATAAAAGCGGTGTTAATATGTGGAGATTATCCTGGTGAACAAAACGTCTAAAAATGCTTTTGCCAAAGATTATTTTCTGCAATATCCCATAAACCAATATAGAAATCGTGTTTTGCGGAGGGACCCCTTGTGATTCTAAATTTAATTTAATTTCAACCAGGTCGGTCCCATTGAGATCATTGATCTCTTTTTCAAGGGAGACCTGCAGAACCTGCAAATTACGGGCAGGCCTACAAAAATACGTAATCCCGCTCTATTGTAAAAACAAATACTTCACTACTATTGAAACCGAATAATGAAGTTTAAGCACAGTCAGCATTAATGGCCAGAACTATAAAGTTATATTGACGTTTCACTTACTCATGTTGTGGTTAACGCGAGGGATTCATGTCTATCAACTTTGACAATAAGGAAAACCTCTTGTGACACAAGAATGCATCTTCCATGGTCCTGTTTTCCCGCTTTGGGAATTTTACTATTTCGGTATCTGAAACTTTTCTTCAAATTTCTGTCAGGATTGAGCTTCTAGAAGCTGGCAGGATTGTTAGTATCTCACAGTGAGCCTGCATATTCTGGGCGTAGTGAGGTGGTGCTTAGCTAAGCCCAGATGACATCCACCGGGGACAAGGGAGGGTGGTGGGACCCCACTCTGTGTCCACCTGCCCACCTGGCCCACCTCACCCCTCTGGCACCCGGTAAAAATAGCTTAGAGTGCATTCCAGCTGCTTCCACCGGATCCAGCGCCAGGTCATCCCTCACCAGGCACAGCTAGGGGGGAGGCAGCACTGGCAGGGACACATAGAGACTGGGAGGCAGGGGAGGGAGAGAGGAAGAGCTCAGGGAAAGGACAGGAAGTAGCTTGATGTTGAAGGTGAACCGGGAGAAGAGATCTGGCACAGGTGTTCTGACCAAAGCTTCTTATAGAGGAACATGCTTCTGTAGGCCGGCCTGGAAGCAGTGTATCCATTAGAATACAATTGTGCCGGTCAAGGTGACCGGTAAGATGTCAATTGACCGGACAAATGGGAAAACATCTGTCAAATATTATCTGTATTTGAGCTTGAAATTCATAGAAAAAGACATCATCGAGGCATGTAGATTAATATTTTATTTTAAAAACAATTTTAAAGAAATTCAAGCTTGCATAACCACCTAGAGCTGTCTGTAGTGTTATTTGTACACAAGCGCACCTGTGACGTGCACACTGTGGCTCGTTTTGAAGGATACGTGCTGTCAATAACACTCTTGTATAACTAAACAATGTGACCATGTACGAGAGACGATAACAAGTTCATATCCATAAAAATACAGACAGTTCAGTTTATTAATACGTTTTCATCAAAGCGATTTCATTATTGAAACTATATGGAATAAGGCAAAAAAAAGATGTGTGGCAAACACACTTTTATGATACTTACATATTTTGTTCAGCAGAATAATATCTACAAATGTAATAATATTCTGGACAGCTATGTACTAACCCAGCATATGACAGGGCCCACTCACAAATTGGGCCACACTCTTGACCTAGTTATAACCAAAGGTCTCAATATTTCTAAGCTCATGGTCACTGATGTTGGCCTCTCGGATCACTCCTGCATCTTTTTCAAAATGAATATCAGCATTTCTAATAAAGGGACAACACAGATTCTCACAAAACGACACATAACTGAAGACACAAACAAGTTGTTTATTGAGGCTTTCTCCTCCACTGTCAGACTTCCATCCAACAGTGTTGATGATATGGTGGATAATTTCAGGTCAAAAACGACATGTCTGATTGATGCTCTTGCCCCTGCTGAAGCAAAACCAACCTCTGGTAATAAAGCACCATGGAGAAATGCCACGCTAGTGAGGCTGTGCAAACAACATTGTAGAAAAGCGGAACGCAGGTGGCGCAAGTCACACCTTCTCATTCATGTTGAGATATTTAAGGACAGTCTTCATAGTTATCACGAACTACGGAACGCAAGACGCTCCTTTTTCTCTGATAATCAGCAAAAAAAGCAATAACACCCGTGCGTTATTTTCAACTATTGACCGGCTATCAAACCCCTGCATACCAATTGCCCCTGAACTCCTCTCTACTGAGTCATGCAACACATTTGCATCATTTTTTACAATCAAAAAATATAAGATTAACGGTGAGGGCCTCCATTTCGGGAAAGGGGTCTATGGCAACCATTCATCCTCTTAAAATATACTTAATCCGCAAGACACAGTTTGATCCCGTCAGCCATAATGCCCTTGAAGACATACTAGTGTTGCATTTAAGTTCTTCCTCCTGCTGCTTAGATAGTATTCCCACAAACTTCCTGAAAAATGTTATTAACTGCATGGCATCAGAGCTACTAGAGATAGTCAACACCTCCCTTAGCTCGGGACAGTTCCCAAAAACACTAAAAACAGCAGTAATCAAGCCTCTTTAAAAAAAACAACAACCCTAGACAGCTCAATCATGCAGAATTATAGGCCAATTTCAAACCTACCCTTCTAAAATCTAAAATTATAGAAAAAGCTGTTTTCCATCAACTCAACTTTTTTTTGGCACAAAATAACTGCTTTGATGCTCTCCAGTCTGGATTCAGAGCCCATCACAGCACTGAGACCGCACTTATGAGGGTCTTAAACGATATATATTTAAACACAGACAAGGGAAAAATCACTATTTTGGTACTGCTGGACCTCAGTGCCGCTTTTGATACAGTGGACCACAAAATATTACTGGACAGACTAGAAAACTGTGTTGGTTTATCTGGCAAAGCACTTAATTGGTTCAAATCGTATCTGCAGGACAGGGACTTCTTTGTGTCTGTTGGTTCTTTTAAATCGCAACAAACTGCAATGACTTGTGGAGTTCCCCAAGGGTCGATTCTTGGTCCAATTCTATTTAACATGTACATGCTTCCACTAGCCCAGATCCTAAAAGTTAATAAAATGTCATACCACAATTACGCAGACGACACTCAGTTATACATTACAATAAAGCCTGGCGACTACGGACCATTACAATCCCTCACCAACTGCATGGAACAAATCAGTAGCTGGATGAGCAACAATTTCCTACAATTAAACAAAAACAAAACAGAGACAATTATCTTTGGTGCCAAAAGGGAGTGCTAAACTAGAAGCCCTACTGCTACATACACCGGAAAAGGTGAGAAATCTAGGCGTAGTTTTGGACCCCGACCTCAATTTGAAATCCCACATCAACACAATTACTAAATCAACATACTATCGCCTGAAAAACATAGCCAGTCTTAGAACATTGATGTCTCAACAAGACCTTGAAAAACTAGTTCACGCCTTTGTTTTTAGCAGGCTTGATTACTGTAATAGTGTATTTACAGGTCTCTGTAAAAAATCGGTTAGAAAACTACAACTAATCCAGAACGCCGCTGCCAGAGTCCTGACCAAAACAAAAAGAGTAGAACACATCACCCCAGTACTCAGGTCTCTGCACTGGCTACCAGTAGCTCACAGAATCGATTTTAAAATTATATTGTTAACTTATAAAGCGTTAAATGGTTTGGAACCCCAATATATGTCTGACATGTTGCCCTGTTACGAGCCCCCCAGATCTCTGAAATCATCGGGGGCGGGCTTACTCATTGCTCCCCGGCTCAGAACCAAACACGCCGAAGCTGCTTTTAGTTTTTATGCTCCCCACAAATGGAATAAACTTCCAGAAAACCTGAGGTCTTCACCAACGCTGAGTTATTTTAAGTCGAGGCTAAAAACACTACTTTTTACAGCTGCTTACCCAGAAGCCTTTTAACTTGTTTTAGCACTTACCGTATTTACAATATCGTTTTTAAACTATTTTATATCTCATTAATGCATTGTTTTTATGAAACTGTTATTCCATTATGTTTATTTATTGTGTTCCTCTCTGTTCTACTATCATGTGTTAATGATCATGTAAAGCCCTTTGAATTGCTTCTGCGTCTGAAATGTGCTATATAAATAAACGTACCTTACCTTACCTTACATATGAACACCACTTTTTACAATTTTGAAGTGTAAATGCAAATTAGAAGTAAAAAGCTAACGTATTGCTACATTTACTGACATAAATGTTCTTAGTCTGTATTAATCACAGACCATATTTTGGGAAACTAACCACAAACAAATGTAAATGTCTATTGACTTTGAGACAAGGGAGCTTAAAGGTGGGGTAGGTCATTTTGGAGAAACCAGCTCGAGTGCGCTAGAATTAGAAAATACACAACCGGGAAAAATCTGCCACTTCCTTACAGAGCCCCTCCTCCAACACACACGAACGTGCACATGACCAATGAGGGCACGAGATAAGTTTGTGCACAGATGGAAGGCTGACAGGCAGGTAGGCCAGTTATTTTAGCCGGGCCGGCTAAAATGATTGGATGTGCTTTTTACAGTACTACGGCTTCCACAGATGACATTTTTTTTATGGATTTATTGTCAAAGCACTTAATATATTCATTGCTATCGGGATGTGAAGAGCATTCCATGGAATAACAAAAAGAGTTTCTGAAATAAATGACATACCCCACCTTTAAGTGCTAAAATGCTAACTTGTTTGGAACTTCCATAAAGATATAAGTAGGTTTAAGTAACATAATAAAGATGACTAGCACTAATAGTAAATACTAAACAGTCTTCAAGTAATAACCAAGAACAAACTAAGGAAGGCTTCTCATAAAACCCAGACATACAGTACAGCAACAAGGAGCGGTGGAGTGACCTTTCATTGTTACGTAATACAGAAGCAGCTCTCTAACGGTCCTGTCTTCTCCACCCTTAGCACCCTGTGGAGGCTCCTGAATGCTCTGCTGACCTGCCAGTGCCTCTGGCCATGACATGGACACCACAGGTATGTGCATGTGCAATGATACAGTGTCAACAGTAACTATTTATCCATCCCTCAATTTGTTTAACAAAGTAAATGGTTAGCAAGCAGTGTTGAAGATAACTAAGTTCTGTACTCAAGTACTATTTTGACCAACTTGTACTTACTATATGTATTTTGTGCTACTTATACTCCTACTCCATTACATTTCAAATATTGTGCTGTTTACATCAGGCTAAGTTACTTACACAAAACACATGATAACTGAGACAAGGGAACCAGACATGATAAAAAGCAAAGTTATTTCTGCGTTTAAGGACTTACTGCAACACTTTATTACTTATAAATAGTCAGCCAACCCGTCCTCAATGATCCTCCGAGCCTCGCATTAGGAAAAGGTTGATGTTTCCATCTAATAGTTGTAATGTGAGCTTAAACTGTGATTAAGAGCCACATCAATACACTTGACTCATCCTGGTGCATGATTGGACAAAACACTTCTCTTCTGTAATAAGACGTCTTATTCTCGCCCCTCAAATTGAGTCCACTGTAATTGTCATGAAAGTGTTTTGATGTGAAACCAGCTGTGGGCTCTTTGTATCTCTTTGCTTCCTCATTATTGTTGTTTGCCGTCTCGCTTCTTTCACTCTGCCTCTGCTTTCCATCTCTGTCACTGCCTCTGAGTCTGTGTCACACACACACGTCTTTTTTTGTTTTGTTGCTACACTTTATTTTTTCAGTCGCTCTGGCCATCATATCATAACAAGGACTCTCAGTGGACAGGCTTACTAGTGTTTTAAGTATGTGCGTGCTTTGAGTGAAAGTGTAGGCAAAAATCAAAGGTGTGTGTGTGTGTGTGTGTGTGTGTGTGTGTGTGTGTGTGTGTGTGTGTGTGTGTGTGTGTGTGTGTGTGTGTGTGTGTGTGTGTGTGTGTGTGTGTGTGTGTGTGTGTGTGTGTGTGTGTGTGTGTGTGTGTGTGTGTGTGTGTGTGTGTGTGTGTGTGTGTGTGTGTGTGTGTGTGTGTGTGTCAGGCGTACAGTGAGGACCAGCTTAGAACAGCGCTGCCGTATGGAGCCTGTCTGCCTGCTGCGCCGTTGATGGATCTCTCCCACCTTGCAACATGAAGTGTGTGTGTATGTGCTCGCATCTGCGCCAAGTGTGTTTTTGTCTGTGTGTGTGTGTGTGGCGGGGGAAAGCCCTGTCTGTCGGCAGTCCTGACATGTTCATTTGAATGAGTAATTATTGCCTGCTCTGTTGCAGGGCCAAGACTTGCCACTCAGTGCATTTGTGTGGAACTTGAATGGGAAGAGAATTAAACCTGTGTGTGTGTTTGTCTGTCTATGTGTTTAGTTTGTGTCCTTTGTGCTAGGAGACTACACCAAGGTGGTTTTTAACAACCAAAACAGGGTTCTGTGTGAATAAGACGCTGGATGGACACCAGGGCTACAGTTAAGTGCAAATTGTAGCCTGACTCATAGTCCTGCCTGTTTGTTCAAATATATAGATTATTCTATATTTTTTTTCACAATACATTTGAAATTTTTTTTTTAAATCACAGCTGATACCTCAGTTATGAAAAAGCCATTCAAGAGCTTAAAACCATTTTCTTTGGTGATCATGGGATGCTATAGTACTTTAATTTGTGTGATTACATTTGTAAAGCTGTAACTAGTTAGAATTAGTTATGGTTAGTAATAGTTTGACTGAATAATGATCTAATTTGTCATTACTTATTGTTTTTTAATTGAATTATTCAATCAATTGTATAAGCACTGGCCATTAGTACAACAATTTGGAAAGAGTCAGCAAATACCCCATAGGTGAATCTCTGAAGCTTTTATGATTGTTATGCTTTTGTTATCATGTGACTAAATAAGACAATTAAACGTCATCATGCCGAACATTAGCCGCCTTTAGCTTAGCGGTGGTGAAGGGAAGTCATTGACTGTTAGTTACTTCCTTCATAGCCGTACATTAGCATTTCACTTTATTTACACTAAAACATTTAAAAAGGCGAGCCAAAGGTGTTACGCTTCTGCATTTACTGACATACTATAATGCTGTATTCACACGATACGCGGTGAAACGGCTCTGCGCTGACGTTGCCGTTGTGTTTCTGAGTGTTGCCGCCCGACTTGGCGGAAGTGCTACCTTTGCTGTTGATCACTGCTCGAAACTGTTGCAGAACGCTGCAGTAAAAGTTACAATTATTTTAACTCTGGCTTTGTGCTGCTCACCTTTCAACGCGGTACCAATCAGGTAACAGCCCAAAGAAGGGCCATAAGCTAGAAGGGTATGTCATCATGGAAACACAACCTAACTAGCTGTTGACTCGTGGTGAACAAAGGGCAAATTGTGTATAATTTGAATGCCGCTTTAGAGTTGATTAGTGATCTACTACGAAATTGCCAGATTAGGTCTTGTGATTTAAAACCCATGGGTATTCTATAAATAAATTCCATTCTATAGTTCAATGTCGATGATGTAAATAAGAGGGAAGCCTGCCTACCTTTTTAAGCGAAATTAAGGTCAGCCAGAGATGGCATACATAGATAAAGAGTACTGATCGAGGATCAGATCTCACCTCAGATTTATTGTCTTTCATACTTTCTGCTCTCACATGTTGTTCTCAAAGATGCAGCAGGAATTCAATTACCAGCTCTTTTTTTTTTCTTCTTTCTGAACTGGGCCGAGCATAGTTATCCTGAGCTGTAACCGTAATCATGCCACTGGCATTAATTGGGCTGTAATTGCCGAGGCTCTCAGCACCTGGACGATGCTTAATTGTGTGCACTGTGCTGGCACAATGACCCATAATTTTTGGTTCATTTTACCCACTAATTTTTTCTCTCTCATTCCATCTGTATTGGTCTCTGACACCTCTATCAGCCTCCCTTTCTCTCCTCTAAGTGTGAGTGTGTATGTAGGTGTGTGTGTGTGTGTGTGTCACAATGTTTGTGTGCTTTAAGTTGTTACCGTTTTAACCAACCTGCCAATTGATATATGCACTTTCAGTTCACTCCAGTTTCCCTGTAGTATTTTTATAGTTTTTAAGTGTTGACTTATTTAAAGTGGACCTATCATGCTATATTTGAATAATATAGTGTAGGACCATACCTATATAAGGCATATTTATACTTTTTATTTTTCAAAATACCAAACAGATCATGCATTTTATCCATTCCTCATTTCGCTCAATTTAACACTGTCTTTGCATGGGCTGATTCTGTGAGAACAGCACCATCTACAGGCCTGGCATATGTACTAAAGCGTCTCCAGCGCTTTCGAACGGCAATGTCCGTGGCTGTCTCCTCCTGATTGGTGGAGTTGGCCCAATAGCCGTAGCGCCACTTCTGTGACGTCACAGAAGTGTTCAAATCTGGATCAGTCTGTATCAGATCGGTTGCAGACCCTTTTTAAGAGATTTGGGTATGGAGGAAAATAGAGACGGTTGTGTTTTCTGACACTTGGTGAGTTCCCTGGAACACCGGGGACACATATTCATGTATAAAAGACGTACAAAAGTGCATTTTGCATCATAGGTCACCTTTGAGTTACTTGTTTTGTCTGACCAATCCAAAGTCGAATAACTACAAGTGCTTAGTTTACTACCAGACAATCAATGGAAATTAGGACAACCATTCACATACACCTGCAACAAACTACGGACATTCCCATCAGCCTCAGCTGTACAGTTCTTTGTGTGCAGTTCTGATTAGCAGAAGCATGTTAATATTTTAATGAAAGATGGGGAAAGTGGAAAACGTTATGCCTGTTTAGCATCAACGTGTTATCATTGTCATTCAGAGCATGTTAGTGTGCTAATGTTAGCATTTTACTTAGAGTACAGTCTTAAGCTGTGTGTCCACACAGCATCCTTTTCAGGCTGAGCCTCAAATCAGCGTTTTATCTACGGTATCTTGACAGCGTATCACAGCTTCTGTATGACAGACTAGCTTCGCCTCTAGATTATTATTATTATTTATGCTATATATTTGTTTGAAAATGTTTCACCATGAACACCAACCAGAAGTTTGTTTGAATGAGCTTCACTGTGCAGTCCGACAGCTTTAGAGCGAGGAGGATAATGTTTACTTTGCAGCAACTCCTACAGGCAGCAACTATCAGAAGAAAGAGTCCTGGACTGGGCCGTTTGAAGAACTTCCTCCTTAACCCTTAAAGTTCTACACTTATTTTGCATTGTGTGGAGTTCTAACAGGCTCGGACGAATTGCTGGAGGCTGTCAGAGTACAATTCAGAATAACTTAATTTCACCAACAACACTAAACAGTCCAAGCAGACCCTGAGATCATACTGCTAAGCAACAGTTTTATAAACATATTTATAGCTAAAGCACTCTTAATTCTCGTCAGTTTACCTTGGTGAAGGACCAACCTCTTTGATATACCCTTTTGGGCATGTTCTAATAGTGGTGCTCTCATTCACTCGTCTCTGCACTTAGTTGGCCTTATATTAGGTTACTTACAACTACATTGTATAACACAGCATTTCATGCAAAGTATCAACAACATCCAGGGTCCACCGCCTTTGCTCCAACAAACAAATTCAAAAAAGACGCCACCACTCAGAAACAGCCGCTATGCGGACTCAGGCCTTTTAAAGGTTTTTTCTTCAAACAAGAAAAAGCATGTTAATTATTCAGCTTTATATATAACTGTTCCCCTTGCTTCCAGAAATTACATCTGCTGTTTGGACACGGTTTTGTTCTGTAACAATAAAGAACCAGTAGTCTAACTGAATCTTTAGGATACATCTGGTTTCTCTTAAAAATAAATTTGCTTTTTCTGATCTTTTGTTCATTAAGAGCACTCTGGAGCAGCTCCACAGTCAGTTCCTGCTGCTCTTGGAGTCCCTGACTGAGTTCTGGGATGTCCTGGATGAGATTGACAGTAAGACCTGGATTCTGGAGCCGGAGAAACCCAGCCGCTCCGACACCATGAGGCGGATCGCCATCGGTACACTTTATATTTAACTGAGTTTTCATACTGATCATGTATACAGTTCATATAAATGATACATCCCGTCTGTGTGCAGGAAACAACACATCCATCAAGGTGGAGGTGGATCCCAGACACCCAAAGATGCTGCCAGAGTGCTGCCTGCTGGGAGCCGAGCATGGTGGGTAGTCAAACCCCAGAGACATGGCCACACTTGAAAGTTTGTTTTCCGGCACAAGAAGTGTATCTGCACTATTACACACTCACACTCCTCTCCTTATTATAACACAGGTAGCATGAGGTTTAGGAATACATTGTTTACTAAAGTCCTTTCATGTGACACATACAGATTACACCAAATGTGTATATATATATATATATATTTTTTATATATATATATATATATATATATATATATATATATATATCAAATGACACATTAGAAAAAAAAAAATTCTAACTGACAGGGGCATTTTTGTCCCTTTTTGTGTAAATGAGTCACTTGCAATCATGACAATTTGTTAAAGGGGCCTATTCTGCTTTTTGGGGTTTTTCCCTTTTCATTTGTGTGCATGTAAATGGTCTGCAAAGGCTAAAATCTCTGTGTTCTCTCCCACACACCCCCTCCCACCCTGCCTGAAAGGCCTCCATTGGACTCCTTTGTTTACTTCCAGAACATAATGACATCACTATGTTCTCTTGGCTAGTGCTCCAACACATTGTAGATGTTATGCTAAGAGGCGGGACATTTCCGACACATCTCTTAAAAATAATGTAAACATGTTTGCATAATATGTCCTCTTTAATCTACCTTAATTACCCCCAAATGTTTTATCTACATTACATTTTACAAAAACCCCAGAAGCAGCAAATTCTCACATTTAGGTAGTTGCTTGTTTTGGCAAGTTAAACAATAATCTAAATCATACACTAATCATTTGATTGATTAATTCCTAAACAACTAATGGGAATGACTGTGTCCTGAGACTCTTTATCAGATGCCTGTTTTTATAAAAGAATTGGCCAGCTTAGGATCATCCCAGGCAATAAAGTGCAGATTCAGCTCGCCATTATCCAGATCAGATGGTCTGGACTCCAACCAGACTGCTCATGTTGCCTGTTGTCTGTCGTCGTGTCAGAAGACTTTGCCACAATGTTTTCATTCCCGCCACGCCGACACCGGAGTCAGCCTGCGAGCTCCGGATTTCTATTTAAGTCCCCGTCAATTGTCGTCCATTGTTTCTGTAAACCCAAGGTCACACAACTCCTAGCCTGTTGCCTAGCAATGCAACTCAAAAGATATTAAACAGATACACACTTCAGCCGGCAAGACGGGAGGCAGGCGGAGACCCTCAAATACGAGGGGTCGCGCACAATATTGCTTTTTGCATGTAGGAATAACAAATAGTGAAAGTGATGAGTGCTGCACGGAGACAAAGCTCCCCGTGGAACAGAGCCACGGCGATGGTTCAGATGTGACAGCGCTGACGGCCTGTTCTCTAATAACAGAGGGCCAGAGTATGCAGAGTGAGGTTTTTTTAAGGCAGTCGTAATTTTCGGAGGGCTTATATACAATAAAAACGGAATCCGCAGGTGCTTGAAATCAAATTTCAAGGTTTTTATTAGTATTACCGTTTACGCTCTACACCAAATAAATCCCTTCTCCCTGTTGCAGTGGTGACTCCGCTGAGGAACAAGCTGAACGCCAACATGCACATGTGGTAAGGGTTCTGTCTTCACAAGCATGTTGTACTACGTTTTATATCATTCAATTAATTAGATTTATTGTCTTTCAGAATAACTTTTGCTAGATAATGCAATGATCCCATTATTATTTACTAAACCTGTACGATTCAGACTTTTGCTTTTGCTCGGTTTTATTGGGTTTAAGATATATAAGGAAGTGATTACTTTTGCATAGTTATTCTCATTTTGATTGAAAATATATTTCCCTTTCCTGTAGTGTGTTATATAGGTTTTTGTGTATTTAAATGGTCTGCTAAGGCTAAAATCCCTGTGTTCCCTCCAGAGGGAGTTTTTCTCCCACACACTCCCCATTGGACTCCTTTGTTTACTTCAGGAACATAATGACATCACTATGTAACACTCACGCTTTTTGTGGCTAGAACACATTGTACTTGATAAGCTAAGGGGCGGGACATCTCCAAGAGGTTGACCAATCACAAGAGAGTCGGCCAGCTAACCAATCAGAGCAGACTGGTTTCAGGCAGAGGGTGAAAAGAGGTGCTGCAGCACAGGCAGTATGAGAAAAATAAAGAGCTTTTTGAACATTAAAGAAAGAGACATGTCACAGTGGAGGCACTAAATAGAGAATATGAACCTGGAGTTTTGAATAATAGTGCCCCTTTAAAGGGAACATGGCGTGTTTCTCAAAGAGAATCTGTACCAAACAAATACGTTGAGGATCCACTTCAGAAAAACAGAAAATGCTGCTGCTCTCTTTGAGTCCTTCATATCTAAGGGTACTGTGGGACTACGTTGTTTGTGTTCCCAAGGACAATAGAGCATCTATTTTTATTCCTAGTCTTGCTCCGTGGTGAACAAAAACTGTGCTTAAATGGGCAAGGGGAAAGCATGGTTGTAGCCGGTGGGTAGCACAGTACTGCTTGGCTAAATAATGGAGCTAAATAATAATAATAATAATAATTTGAATTTATATAGCACTTTTCAAGTCTCAAAGTCGCTTAAATGCTATGCTAACGTGAACAATCAAGGTTCTATCGAGTTACGTTATGATATGGTAAAGCCCTATTCAGTCAATGTGAGCATTGGGCATCGGTACATTTTAAGTTATCATGTTGTGTCCAAAAGTAATATTGTAAAATCATTATAAAATGGATATTAAAGAGGAATTTATTACCTTTTTAACAACAAAAAACAGTGTGCCAATGTTAAAAATAAGAGTACCGCAAAGCACTCGATGATTTTCAATGTTGTTTTTTACAGTTTTTTAATCTATTCCAGAGTTAAGCATCCTGGAATATTATTGGTATTGACTACATTTCTAGAATTGCGAAATACTAAAGTCCCACCACTATGATTATCATCGAAAAGACCCACACAGCTACTCTTCAGTTTAAAGTAAAGCACATATCTTAACTCTCACCACAGGATTTAACATTTGCCTCTCTGCATGACACGTCTGAGGAAAATCTCCTCCACTGCTGTTCAGTTTGAATCAGCTTTAGCTTTTTTCCCTTTTTTTTTTTTATACCAATGGTGAAAGTCTCCTAATCATCCCCCAGTGTCTTTGCAGGCTCATTTGCATGTGGTTAATTAGTGTGTGAAGGAGCTGTCTGTGGTCTCTGGCAGGAACCCGGACTCCAGCGTCTTGCACAACCTCCGGGATGTTTTGGAGATCGAATTCCCGTCACCTGCCACCCACGAAAAATCTGTACGTGACACAGTTGCCCCCTTTCCATTTCAAACATGTCCGTTCCCATCACGATTACCTTCAAGCGAGTGTGTTTATGTGTGTGTGTATCCTCCAGTTTGTGCGTCGGTTTGAGCTCCGAGTTATAAGGGGGTGGACATACGATACTGCCTATTTTTCTGTTCATTTCCATATTTTTTCTCTCTGTGTTGTTGTTCCATGAGGTGGGCACAAATTCTCCTTTAATTGGGTTGTTTACAGAAAAGATCATTAGAATAACAAAGATGGCAGAATTCTCTGCACTATCAAATCACTTTAATCACGCAAAAAGCATTTATCTCTCTGTTTCTGAGGCCCGGGCTCCCCCCCTCCCCTCCACGTGGAAGGGGTTTAAAGGGCGCCGTGTTTATCTGCTGTCGCCGCGGTGATTAATGCTTCGGCTTCATTAACATTCAGAGGAGTGCAAAAAAGTTGGGTTGACCAGATGTTGATTTATTTTTTATACCTGCCATCCTCTCTTAATGGATAGCTCCAGAAAAACAGGAGCTTCTCATTATGCCAAAATGCAAACGAGGCGGAGAGAAAAGTGTGTGAGGGGGGGGATTCGGGGTGTTACAGGGTGATGTTAGCACTGCAGTTTTAACTAGACGCTTGTTTAACACTAAGTGGTTACAGAGGACCTGCCCATATCTTAAGCATCGTGTATGTGAGAAATCACGCTGTGTATTTATTAATGTGTGTGTGTGTAGAGCTTCAGTGTGGAGTGTGGGATCTGTTACTCCTATCGTCTTGAAGATGCGATCCCTGATCAGGTGTGCAATGACCCTCGCTGCGGCCAGCCATTTCACCAGGCCTGTCTTTACGAGGTATGGAGACACACTCACCAAACACACACACACGGCTGTGAGGAGCATCTAGAGATTACATAGTTTATCGTTCTAAAAAACTGAAGGTTATGTAAGTGAATAGACAGGTGTCATTCTTAATGTTTCAGTTGAGAATGATAAAGTAACACAGGCTTTATTGATAATTAAGATAAAAAAAAAATGAATTCCAGTGATATTCCCCTCCATGACGTTTGGAGACTCAGAATAGAATAGTGAAAACGTCCAAGCAGCAGCAGCGGATATATTCTGACATTCACTGGTATGGTATGTAAAAAATGTTTTTTAAAAAGTCATAGCATAAAAAAGTACAATTTCTTTTTTATTGTATTTCATTAAAAAAAGATCAGGAAAAATTCATTGTATATAATGTTGAAAAAAAGTCAATGTAGTATCTCGAAAAAGATTTTAATAAAACATGACATACGCGTATGTCAAAAAATAAAAAATAAATGGTAATAGAAAAGGAAGTTGGGAATATTCCAGAGTCATAATAATGTAAAAAAAAAAACTCAGTGTTAATTAGAGAAAAACATAATTCCATAATATTTTTACGCAATGATTGGACATAACCCAAACTCATTTGTGAAAAATAATTTATTTGATCCAATAGTTGTGAAAAAAAAGAAAATTGTTCAATTGCAACAAGATGTGTTTGTATTCTGGAAAAATTATACAATACTGATAATACATTCAATAGTTGTGCTTTTCAGCCTTAATACAACCACAGATAATTTCATTAAGAGCCCATAATGTTAAAGTGAGCCAGGTGGAGGATTTCTGTCACAGCATTGGTCCTTCTCAGGTTTGCTACAAATCTTTTAAGTGTTTTAAAAACTGTATTGTTATCTCTGATACCGATAGCACCGTTTTTTTCAGCTCGGCACTCAGAGGTAAGGAGAAGGATTATTAAAGGTGGAGCACTGCTGAGGACACAGGAAATGAGCTCCAACTGCCTGAGCAGGGACTACTTTGTTGAAATACTGTGTATAGAGTGGTGCAGTGACCCTAAAGTTAGCATCTTCCTGGTTCCCTTCACCAAAATCAATGGGGATTTAAAATAAAAAAAATACAATCTGTGGCAAACAAACATCTTCAATAAGGATAATCTCCACATATTAACACAGCTTTTATAAACATAAATACGATAACCAGATTTAAAAATGCTAACGTAGAACAAAAATGTACCAACCACAGATCTTAATTATGCAATGTAACCAAAGCCCAACAATAAAAACCCAATCAAGACATGTAAACTTGGGAGTGCTAAAATGCTAACTCATTTCCAGGTGTAGCTCCTGCACCACTCTATTCACTTAGACGCAGCATACAGACGTTTCTTTAAAGCTTAGTGTAAGGGAGAAATGCCTTAAGTTCCACATAAAAGCCCTTAAAATGCTTATCTTGAAAAGTGTGCAGTAATAAGTGTACATTGAAACAAGAGGTTATTATCACTTGACATATCGGATCCAAAGTGTCTTTTCTTCTTCTCTCCTCTTCCTCCAGTGGCTGCGAGCGCTCCCCTCCAGCAGGCAGAGCTTCAACATTGTGTTCGGAGAGTGTCCTTACTGCAGCAAGGTGTGTGTGTGTGTGTGTGTGTGTGTGTGTGTGTGTGTGTGTGTGTGTGTGTGTGTGTGTGTGTGTGTGTGTGTGTGTGTGTGTGTGTGTGTGTGTGTGTGTGTGTGTGTGTGTGTGTGTGTGTGTGTGTGTGTGTGTGTGTGTGTGTGTGTGTGTGTGTGTGTGTGTGTGTGTGTGTGTGTGTGTGTGTGTGTGTGTGTGTGTGTGTGTGTGTGTGTGTGTGTCCTTCACTGCAGCCTCAATAGAACACATTCATCTTACTTAATTAGCACAAATCTTTACATAGCCTTCTCTCTGTACACTGTATTCAGTTTCTCATGCTGCTCCTCGTGTGATGCACAAAGTTAAGTGTTTGATACTCCATATCTATCATTTAATCAGAGGCAGTTTTATGACTTTGTTTGGGAATCCTTCATCATCAGTCCAGTTAGACACAAGAGCCCACTTCATTTGTTCACAAAGCCATCTCTCGTACCGCTTTCAATAAGCTTCTTCTTCTGTTTCAGCCTATTACGGTGAAAATGGCCGCCCAGAAGTCCTAAGGAGTGTGTTCCAGTGATGAAAGACTGGTAGATCCCTTTAATGTTTTTCAAAAAGGTTTGAATTCACGTTGGCAAGCACCAAGAGCAGCACCCAGGAAGAAGAAGACGCCGGCGAAAAAGAACATGGAGAACCATCCGTTCCTGCGCGTGGGAGGAGCTTCCTGTTCAGAGTTATGTGTGTGTTCGTACCCCTGAATCTGAGGCGGGTAACGGTCCTTCTCCTGGAGTTTTAGAGCGGCCCACCCCTGGCTCACACACTCATGGGTGGGCCGCCCTCCCTCCCATCTCCCCCCCTGTGCTTCACAGTGTTTCCTCCTGTGAGTTAGGAGTTGTCGTTTCTTTCTCTCCATCGCGGAAAAGCCGTCTGTTTTTCTGCCCGTATATTTCTGTTAAAGATTAAAGTGTTGGCTTTTTATATAGGTGTAAACTTTTTTCTTCAAACCATCTAAACTAATAATTATTTGTTTTATTTAACTTGTACAAATAAACTTCACAGCAAATCAAAAACACTGACTGCTGGAGCTTCTCGTCTTCACACCTGTTTGGACTGAGCTCCGGGGCTGATAGGGGGGCCCCTCAGATAGCATGCAGCGATGGGTTGGGGTCTGGAACTGGCCTCTTCCTCCTCCTCTTCATCCTCTTCTTCTTCCTCAGATTCGCTGTCATCTTCCATATAAGTCACAGCACCTCTTGTCCTCAATGATCTGCTGACAGCAGGCACATCTTCAACATCCTTCTAGGAGAAAAAGCAAAACATAGCTCTTATTTATTAATTGACTCATAAATGTTTGATTGGATTCTTTTGGAGTGCAATGGTATGTGTCCGGATTTAAGAAAAGAAAATATTGTTAAATCATTCTCATTCTGCTTTAGCATTCAAAACATGTGTTGAAAGCGTTATTGAAAGACTTTGCCACTTCCTGTTGACCCTAGCCACAGATGATTCCATTATCAACATATGATCTGTATTTGGACCATATCATTGAGAAAGTGAAAATTGAGTTTTTCACTTCAATGCAAGCACTCTTTATTCTCAGTGTTCTGTGAGACGTGTTTAAGATTGAGTCTTGGTTTGATACATTTTCTTGAGGGATTCAATTCCGAGATAATTTGTACAAACCTGCTCCCAGGACTATTTCAATGGACGAGAAAGAGTGGTGCGGGAATGAGTCCTTATACTGAAAGTGAGTTAACATTTGACCACTTAAGCTTAGCGGTGGTGATACGCATTGTAATGTGTATATAGCCTAACATTAGCTTTTATTTATGGTTATTGTAATTACACTTGTAAAAGTGGTGTGAATGTGTACACAATACATTATGATGCTGTACAAAACTAAAGCTATCATTAGAGGTTGTCAATAACCGGTGACGTTTCAGACCTTACCGGTGATTGAGCCTGAGGTTTAGTGAGGGGCGGTCCTCTTATGTAGCGAGCGGGCACTGGTTTAGCCTTCATCTCATCTTCATCGTCCTCCACCTCTGCGGGGACAGCCTTGGCTTTGGGTGGTCTTTTGACTCGTCCTGCTTTCTGTTTGACACAAAGGTGGGAGGGTCTTCCAATTAAACTCTTCCTCTTTTAACTTTTGAACTTTTAATTGAATTATTAAGTTATACCAGAAATCCTTTATCCGTCCCACAGCGGGGACATTTACAGAAGTACAGCAAAGGTAGAGTGCAGATAAAAGGCACATCATAATAAAGGGTATATTGAATTAATAGCAAAAAAAATGATACATATTAATGGTAAACAAAGAACAAGAAGCAGCATTGTAAGTGAACACATACAAGTATTAAAGTAGCAGCCAGTCATACCAATTGTAAAATTGTTTAACTTTGTGTAGCAACTTCACTCAGATGACATTAAAATGGAATTTTCCCTCTTAAATAAAACTTCCCCCCAGCATCACTATAATTACCGATAAAATAATAATATATTTATCCAACAGCAGGGGAGCTCTTCAGTGATTGGCTGCGCTGAGCGCCCTTTATCTCTGCTGACATTTACTCTGCGCACTAAGCTGCCGGTAAATGGCCACTTCTGTTTAACTAGGGATCAAACTGGCCAGCACTTTAGCATGGAAATGAAATGACACAAGGAGAGGAGCGGGGATCAGGAGCATAATTGGAGCGGCCCCGCGCTGTGGGGGAAGTGTGTGTCATGAACTTCTTCAAATTGGGCCGTGGAGAGGCGAGCCGGGGCCCGAGGGGTCAAGGAGTGATTCTGCTGAGTTTGAGGCGAATCACAGTCCTCCTCCACCTGTAGACCCGGTTCACATAATCATTGGGGGGGGGGCAGAGGCAGGTTAACCCTCCCCTTCACTGCTGTCACGTTTCTCCACTCTGGGGTTAAGAGACTCAAACAGGAAGCCTTGTGACCCGTTGTTCTCGGAGTGCAAAAACATTTCATATAAACTCTTCCCTGCTCGCTGTGAACCCGTGATCAAACGCTTCTCAATGGCAGGTTTGTTGAAGAGCAGATGAAGATGTTTTTATGTTGCAGAACTCCAAAGGCAGCACACACACCCATCAGCATAAAGGGGACAGAGTTTAAACGTGTCTCCAGCTTTAAGTTTCAGTGTGTCCACATCCCTGAGGACCTCTCTTGGACGCTTGACACCTCGATCCTAGTTAAGAAGTTTCCCCAGCGTCTTTTCTTCCTGTATCCTCAGTGAACTTCTACCACTGCACCATTGAGAGCACATTCACAAACTGGATCACAGTCTTGTATAGCATCGCGCCGCATCAGACAGAAAAACACTGACCAACGCATCATCGGTCCAGCACACGTGGTGTCTGCGGGGGGTGTAAAGCATTGTCTCTAACCCCCTACAGACGGTTTGCTCTCCTGCCTCTGGAAGGCACTACAAGAACCTCCATACCAGGACAAACAGGTTCAGAACATGGCTGTATAAAGAGGGTTGAATAAAGCGTACACGGGGCCCCGTTCATTCCTGTCAGAGTTGCTTAGTGGAGCATGAAGTCATAATGGAGCGACTGTAGACTCAAATAGAACCCGGATCATCTAGTGCGGGCCAATAGAGCATGTGCACTTGAATGTTCCTTAAGCCCCGCCTCAGATCTGCCGCTCTCGGCTCAGTCAAAGGAAATGAGGGAACATAACTCTGGAGTCCACCCTAATGATTTAAAAAGATTAAAAAAAGAGGGGTATAAAGTGTTTGTATTGAGTTTTATATCAATGGGAAAAAGTCATTTTACCCAATGATGTCACAGACTGAACCAAAAGATGTAGCGCCACTACAAAAATATGCGCACTTCTTTAGGGCTTTGTTTCAGGAAGAGCTTTTTCTCCACCGTTATCACCTGCATGCACCAAGATGACAGCTGCCTGCACCCACCCCACACACTCCTGGATGCCTTTGACTGACTTTGCACATTGGTCTTAGTCACTTATTCTGTTTATAAACCGTCAAAACGGTTATATCTCCAATAGCGTACTCATATTTATTCAAGTGTCAACGACCGACCATAGTGTATTCATATTTATTCTGTCTATAGAGTTTGTATTACACAGTTTATATCTATACCAGCTCTGTGGTCCATTCAATTTCTTTCCTGCCGTTTATACATATACTGTTCGTACTGTATACTCTGACTTTTAGAAGTATATGTCATATGTATATTGTTATATTAGGCTATAAAACTATATTAGACACAAAACTTTTACACATGGAAGCTGTTCCTGTCTCACCTTCTCCCTAGTTGGCTTGGTGGTGGACCCCCCTGCGGGTTCTTGTGGCACAGAGAAGTCCAGCCCCCCCGTGTGGACACTGGCCAGCAGATCCTTGAGGTGCTTGTAGTTTGGCTTCTCTTGGTAAGCCAGAGTTTTCCCATAACTGAGGAATGCCTCCACCTCATCTGAAGACACAAACACATCAGAATCACATTCTGAAATCCCTTTCCATACCGTATAGATTCACACTTAAAGTATTAGCTTACAGAACAGTACTGACATAAAATCTGATCCTTTTACAACAAACAATATATGCTCTTCTTCGTTCTTTACTAACATTGTAATCCTACAAGTAATCCCCAATGTTTAGAAATGTAACAGTAATCTGATTACGTATTTTCTTTATGTAACCGTAAGGGAAAAACTAGGAGACGTATTCATGCAGAGAAACAAACTGATGAACCTGAAGGTCTCACAAGTCCAGCAAATACACCGCACCGAAATGTATCTCCTACAGAGTAGATTAGCACACAGCTATAGAATGCATTGTTTGTGTGTGTGTAAGGTTCATACACAGCCACTATGCATCACACCCTGGCAGGACGACGTGTATGACACATCCTGCTGTAGAACTTGTCACACACACACACACACACAGTTGATGCATCCTCCCGCTCTTATCTGCAGCGGGCAGCCGGGCCTCGTCAGCAGAGGAGGGGCCCGTAACAAACAGACATCACACACCGAGCCTCACACAGGTGTGACCTCCCGTCATAGAGAGGTGAGATAAAACAAGACTAACTTTGAAAGGCGTGTTGATGGGACGGTTGTTTCACCGGTACAGAGTTATTCAGGAGCTTCAGGAAACTGAGGGAAAGATGGAGGGTTTACTTTAGGGGGAGGACTGGCAGAAAGAGGATTTGATCTATTCATCAGGAACATTGTTGAGGCACGTTTACAGACTCTGAAGCTGCTTTCACATGAATTGCGGTAAAACGTCTCGGCAGAAGCGCTACATTCTGCATCATGCTCTGCACCTCTTGTATCGCTGATTGTTCGAAACGCAACCAATCAGATAACGGTTGTATGAAATGGTGCAAGCTACAAAGAGCAAATTGTGAATGCAATGTAGGCAATATTAGAAGATGGACTGCATTTATACAGCGCTTCACATTTAAGAACATGCCCATGCTATCTGGAGAAATATCCGGTTCAGTATCTTGCCCATCGACATGATGACGGCAGGGGCTTGGGATCCAGCGACCAACCTTCTGATTGGAGGACAACCGTCAACCACCTAATGCTC
>NC_136909.1:62339043-62461740 GCF_949606895.1 Notothenia rossii | reverse complement strand
TTTTAACCCATCCTAGTACCAGGAGTCTAGTACTAGGAGCAGTGGGCATCTATTGTACAGCGCCCTGGAGCAATGGGAGTGAGGGGGGGAGGGCGGTGTCCGGTGCCTTGCTCAAGGGCACCACGGCAGGGCAGGAGGTGAACTGGGACCTCTCCAAGTAGCAGTCCACACTCCGTATGTAGTTCTGTTCGGGGACTTTAACCGGTGACCTTACAGCTCACAGTCCAAGCCCCTACTAACTGAGCCACTGCTATTGCCTAAAAATAGCATGATAGGTGACCTTTAATGTTATGAAATGTATTCTCATAAATGATGCGGTGAACAGAAGGATAGAATTACTTTAAACTGAGCCCGTTTTGCTTTTCTATAGGTTGTATAGATACGAACATGGTTTATACTATCATGTTTAATGCCGTTTGCCAAGACTTGATAAGTCGCTCATAAAACACAAGAGGTATGGAAACTAAGAACACCATATATTTGGTCAATTGTACAGCTGATATAACAACACATTTGTTTTATTTCCTTTAACTGGTGGATAGTTACTGCAGGGGGGTTGAGATGCACAGGCTGCAGTGAAGAAGCTGATTGACACACTGGGACACAAACCACCAAATAAAAAAAGAAATTCAGATCCAGTCGTCATGACTCCGCTCCGGAGGGATTCCCCGATACTTTCTTACAGTTTCTCATCATGGGGGGGTCTCCCGTCCCCGGCACAAACACACTGCCTGAGGAAGGTTATGTGTATTTTATCATTAACTTTTTTCGGACCACTTATTTATTTATTTTGGTGACGATCTGACCTTCATGCTGCTACTCTGGTTCAAACTGCATCCACTAAACAATGTGATTTATCTCGACCTCCCCAAAAGAACCAAAATCTGACTCGGTCTGAGATGTCTTTTTTAGCTGTTCTGTCGTCATTTCCTGCTATCTTCTTCCCGCAGTCAGTCTGAATGAATATTAATATGGGGCATTTCTTTGACTATTTATAGGCAAATATGGGCGTTACGTGAAGCCCGAAAAAGCTGCACCGCATTTCGAGTTGATTGTGATTTATAAAAGGAAACCGGCGTAGGACGTGCGTGCGCAGTGTTTTATAAATCGGAATATTTGTGTGCGTATTTGCTTGCTTTGTCCTACGTACGCCACCTTCCCACGTGAATCCTACGCAAAGCTTTGTAAATGAGGCCCCTGATTACCATATCAGGGTTACTTTCACTTTAATTACCGGCTCTCTCGGCTTTACCATTACATTCAGTTTGTCTGGTGAGAACAACGTTTAACTAAGGTAGAATGATCTAAATGCAGACAGAGAGATTATTCTCCTCTCCTTCACAGATTGGCTTTGTTTTCAGATTCTCAGTTTACAGTAAATGTTGTCCAGTGACCCTTCCTCACCTGTGCTGGCTCCTCTCACCGACAGCTCTAGGGCTGAGTCTGGAAGATTATCCATCAGTCTGAGAAAGGAGGAGGAGGAGGAGGAGGACGACGACGACATAAAACAGTGACAAGGTGAGGACAGAGGAACCAACAAACTCCAGATGAATAAATACAAATAGTATATTATCTCTTGGCTATAGAAACAGTACTTTGACCTACCTGGCCTTGGCCTCCTGGACCTGAGTTGGGTTGCTAAGAAGTTTCTCCCAAGGCAGAGACCCACATAACCAGTGAAGAAGACAAAAACCCAAAATCTGCAGGTCCCCACGTCTAGATGGAGCTATACAAAGACAACAAAAAGATAAGCTGGTCAGGAAAACAATGCATCTACTACAATTAATATTATTCCATTATAAATCATGCCATCACAAACATTTCCGGTTTGAGAAAGCTTTTACATTCGTTGGTCAAAGCTTAGCATTTTGTCCTTCTCTTTTAAAGATCAGCAGCGTAATTCCACAAAGAAGTAAAAAGCAGCAGTACAAATGTCAGTGTGAGTTGCTCTCTTATCACAAAGAGTCACCTTAATGTACTTTCAAAGGACGGATCTTTCACCAGAGGAGTCAAGGTTGGACACAAATACCATTTCCAGCACTGGCAAGGTGTTTGTGATTCATGAATAAATCGAGAACTGTGCAGCAGAAAATTCCCTCTTACATTGTGTCTCTTTTCAGTTGGACATTTCTGTTAGGCCTAACGAGATGGAGACTATTGAAGAATCTCTGAGACACTGGACCCTGGACATTATGCTAATAGAATAGCATAATGGTCAGAGTAATCATAGTTACCTCCTCACTAAGACAGAAAGCACTCTGGAGAATTCTAATAGAAATAGTTTTACCAAATGATGGCAATAGAATAAAAGATTACGGGAAGACTACATTTCTAACAGTTTATCCTCAGGGGGAACATGAATGTTCGCACCAAATTTCATCCGTTGAATATTTGCTAAATCTTTCAAAATTTGTGAAGTTTTAAGTCTTTGGCAGTGCTAAAAGAAAAGTTACTTGAGCATGATGGGTCAGTAGGATTCATTCTCTCTGGAACATGAACAATTGAATAATGTCATTCTATATTGGAGACATTTCAGTCTGAAACAAATAATTGGCAGACAAATCATCTGATTTCTCTTAACCTAGAACATTTCAAGGGGAACCCCTCCCTATCTTTTACTAGGTGTAGGAGAGTATTGATAAAATGTTGTTCTGAAATATTGCCTCAAGTGATTGTCTGTTGAAAATGTCATAGATCTATGTGTCTGGAGCTAATATTGGTATGGTAATAATGACAGACAATACTATTTTGACTGATTAAAGTTATAAATGAAGGCCTGTAAAAGAACACTTTACGGTTGATTATATCATTATTAAACTACCTTTAAGTTTTCATATTGTCATTAGTTGTACTTTTGATGTAATCATTAGTTCATAGAGGAAAACCATTGTACCATTACTGTCTGTCTTTCTGTTACCAGTGTGTTTACTGTTAACCATTTAACTACCAGACCAAGAAAAAAGCTATGGGAAAATTATTTGTTTGCATTTTTTTGTCAAATGGGACACAATTAACCCCAAACAATATTTTCTTTTTTGACTGACCACACAGTTTTGTTTTTTGAGCCTCTACCAAATGGTCGAGCTGGCCTTTTATGGTAAAAGTGCATTTTCAACAATCATCATATCCAGTACAGTATTTGTATGCATCAAACTCAAATAAAACACAAACTCAAATACATTTGTTTCTTTTATGGAAAATGAGCAATATATACAACCAGATATATTCATAAAAGATAATAAATTCGAATTGTAAAGAAAAACAAATGGAAAAAAGTAATGTAAAGTGTTTTTCATGATTAAAAAAAGACTTGCTCATCTTACCGTATGCTGAATTGGCCTAAGAAGAAACCACTGGCCTAACAGCAAATGTCTATGTCCTGTGTTGGCCCAACTTGCTCATCTGTGTGCAACTTTGGGCTGTATGCCATGCATTAAAGCTGCTTTATGAATTATTATCACTCTTTCACTCTGAGACTCATAAGGCAGTACTAGATGTAGTAATATTACCATGAATCTAGCCATTTATTTACCATATTTTATTGAAAAACATCTCTGAAACTCTGAAAAAGTCATATTGCTAGCTTACCATAAAAGGCCAATTCGACCGATTGGTTGAGCATATTTTCCCAAAAGTTATTACACCTTTGTTAAAACTTTTTTTGTGCATCAAGTTATCTAATTATGTTCAGTCAGTGCCCTGCCACTAAAATATGTCAAAAAGGATATGGTTACCTTTCAAAAGTTGACCAAAAAGAGTGATTTCTTCAGCAGTGATTTTTTAGCATGCCAACTTTCTCAGTGGAAGCTAGCTGAAGGGCATTCTGTTTGAACCACAGTGACATCTAGAGGTTGTTTTGTGCATAACATGTCAACCAAAGGGTAGAGCTGGCTGAATCAGATGGGGTTCAACTTTTTTAAGCACAAAATGTGCTCTACCAAACGGAGGCGCTGGCTGTTAAAGGGTTAGGGTTAGTTGCTCTTCTCTATTACAGGCTAGCAGCTCGAGGCTACATTAGCCTCTACAAGCCTGAATCTAACTTTCAGTATTCGTGATTGTGCGTAAAGACGCCGTCAAGTTTTGAAGAGGAAAAACTAAGTTTATAGATCAAAGAGGACAATGTCTGGACATGCTACATTGATTTGGATCCTTCCCTGTTATTTGTTCCAAAATGTTACAAGAGAGCCTCACTCTTTTCTGTTATTTTTCTTGAATGAGAAATAAATGTAAGTAAACAGTTTGTGACAAACTTTTCATACATCTGGAAGCAGCACTCTGATGAACCACTGTGCTAAAAATACGCTGCACCCTCAGGTATTTAATTATTTAGAGCACTGTAATCAGTTGTGTATCAGTACTGTAAATGTCTCCGGAGGGTACCAAGGCCTTCCACAAATCATAAGCAGAACATTTCAGCCCTTCAGGGTTTGATCGGGAGGGCAGGTAGAGCGACAGATTCTAAAATGAATGCTTCTAACGATGACCTAAAGATTAGTATATACCAGAGTGACTTCCCATGCATAAGACTTCTTTTAAGAACAGGTTTGTTTGCATCTTATTGTGAATGTGTGATCGCAGGGGTCTACATTAATGCGTGAGGTCTATCAATACTTGTCGCCCAAGTCCATCTAGAAGGGTCGAGCCCGGGGAGTTTTAGCAGCTCAATACTGTAACGGCCACCACACGTCTCTGGAGAAATTACCTATCGACTAGCTCCATCAGCGGGGAGAAATCTCCTCCCTGAGCCCCGAACGCCATTGATCCTCCCCAACAGGCTGCTCTAAAGAAGGAGCTCGGTCACAGCCACACAGGATCAGATTACATGGAATGTCTGGGCAGTAATCTGATTACAAGATAACCAATTTGTGTTATAAGTATTGCAATTTTTGTATTCAAAGATGGAATCTTCAATGTGGGGGGAGGGTATGAAGATGAAGAAATGTGTCAAAGAGGAGAGGTCATGATGAAATCAAATCACTTCAAGGAAATAAATGTTTGGAGGTGTGCCTGAATAAAAAACTTGAAGGTTAGCAGGGAACGCTAAACTGCCTTGACCCAGCAGGAGGGAACAACAATCAATGAGGGAATGGGAGAGGCGGTTAAAGACTGGATGTTCACACTGACTGTAGGAAGGGCCTTTGAGAGGAGGGGTGTTAGCAAATGTCCTTTCACAATGGCTTCAGAAACAAATCAACTAATACCCACAGGTAAGGGTATGAAACCCTGCGGGGGTTCTAATACACAAACTGGTGTAAGACTGATAGCCCACGATCACCATCAAGTAATGATGACTGGTTCCAAAGTGATTCATAACATTACATTGCATTTAGCTGACGCTTTTATCCAAAGCGACTTACAATAAGTCTCATAAAACTGTGATAACATACAGAACATGAAAATCCGGTGTTAGTGCTGTCAGAAGGAACAGTTACGTCTCTCCTGGGCATGTTGCCGAACATGGTTGTATGTGACTGGATTTCTGGATTGATGTCTTCTTTCAAAAACTTAAAAGCCTAGATTTTTTTTCTCTCAAACTCTTTCATGGGTTTCAAGGATCTGTGGAATCCATGTTTGATTGCTCAGGGTCAAAAGTGCAGTTGGTTTTGTATATCTTGTCGTGAATTACCAAGATTGTGTATAAAGCCAGAAATAAAACAACTTGATTGTATTACTGGATCCCTGTTGTGTGAATAGAGATGGAGATACCACCTGTGAAACTATGGTAGCCTGGCACGACTTTTATGGCCACTTTTGTAGCCAAACAGATCTGGAAAGCATGCACTGCCTTCAGCATCAAGTGTCCACCATCCGTCAGGTCTAAATATGACACTGCCACTGTGTGTTACGCTACATCTCAACAACTCTGACAATTACAAATGTTTGTCCTTGTGGGCGTAAAGTATGCATTAAGTCAGCATTACAGCGTGGCTTCCTGTTGTTGTAAATAATTGCTCAACACTTCATTGCTGCTGAGAGCCTGTTAAAGGAGAATAAAGATGAAAAACGTCTGATACTGACACTGGGAAAAAGTGTTGCAACTCCCAGAGTGCTATAATAGATTAACAATTAAAAAGATCAACGACTACATTAAGCGGCGCTGCCCTCTGTGTGTGCTCTGGGCGCGTTATCAAAGCTCATAATAGTGTTTTGTGTGTGTGCTCTTCTGTGTTCAATGTGTTTTGCCCTCGTGTGAGGAATGGCAGGGCAGCGCAGAGAGATATGCATGTGCGTTCACATACATGCTTAAACAGCTCTCAAAGGGAGTACGGACATGCTCGAAAAACACACACATGCACGATACATGAATACTGAACACCCCCGTATGCAGTCGCGCACGCACCGCGCACACGCTCTTCGTGCTTTAGACAAGGAGGTGAGGCGGCGATGGTGTTGTTGTTAATTATCTCCTATTGTTATTCAGATTCCCCAAAGCGTGCCGCAGTGTCACACTCTTAACCCTTCCGCTTCACAGTCTTGTCGTTTGGAGACGGTCTTCTGTCTGCCGGACGCCCACCGAATGGTGGTAATTACACCGTTTAGCTCCGAGTTCAAAGGCCTGCCATTCGCCAGCTGCATTCACCAAACCTCACCATGGCAACCTGTCAACATCTTTGCGGGTATTGGTGCCATCGGGTCAGAGAGGGGTCGCGTCCTCGGTTTTAATCTGCATGCGCAGTGGAAAATACTTAAAGAGGACAATAACCTGAAGAATACAAATGTTTCTGTTTTGTTCCCATAGCAGGAGGTTGTATCAGTTTTTTTGAAGATCTAGAGTAAAACTGGCTGATCTGTCTAATTCTGTCAGGCTTGCAGCAGTCTTGTAGCTTCAATAAGTGCTCATGGTGAAAAGATAGACCGCTCATCTGTAATTGTAGCAATTGTTGTATTATTGTATATTAAAACTTTATATTCCAACCTATCAAACAAGCTATACATTTTTTGATGTATTTTTTAAGGTGACCTATTATGCAGATGTTCAGGTTCATATTTGGTTCCTCGACTGTGACACGTCTCCATGCTTTAAAGGTTCCCTATTATACTGTTTTTCATCAATATATTATAGGTCTCAGATATATACAAAACATGTCTCTGAAGTGTTTGGCTCCAAACACCAAACAGATCATGCCTTGTAGCATCCCATAATTCCCTCTGTATCAGGCCTGTTTCAAAAGTGCTGATTCTCTGTCTGTTACTTTAGATGAAAATAAGGAGCCCCTCCCCATGCCCCTCTGAGAGATGTTTGGTTAAAAAGAACACAATGGTGCTCTAGGAGGAGATTCAGGTGATAAGGTGTGTGTGGGGGGTGGGGGGGTTACCTTGGTTAGTGACTGGCTAATGGTTACTCAAGCCAAAAAATCGTTATGACATCATAAAGTGGCCAAAATCTGATCAGCTAATGTTCAGACAAAAAGAGAGCAAATCTTTTTTCCTGAAACTTTCAGAATCTCTTTACAAAGAGGGGACACATGTTTATGTATAAAAGACATGAAAAAGTGGATTTTGCATTATAGGTGACCTTTAATGTTAAAAATCTCTGTACTGCCTGAGCTGCAGCACCTCTTTTCACCCTCTGTCTGAAACCAGAGCCCAGTCTGTTCTGTTTGGTTAGCTGGTAGCTCTGTTGTGATTGGTCAACCCCTTAGCCTATCATGTACAATGTGATGTAGGGCTAGCAAATAGAAGTTTGAGTGTTATTCAGTGATGTCAATATGTTAAGGCAGTAAACAAAGGAGTTCAATGAAGGCATTTCATGCAGTGTGTGGGAGAGAAACTTCCTCTGGAGGAAGAATTGGTGATTTTATCTTTTGTAGACCATTTACATGCACACAAATCTATATAACACACTCCAGGGAAGGGAAACCCCCCAAAAGAAATAACAGGGGCTCTTTAAGTCTTGATAGGCTTTCCAAAATGTCACGATGAACCGTGTATATATTTACTTTTCTCAACAAAAAAGTTAAACCGGCATTCATCTGTTTTTAAAGCCATGATTAACTCAGTTTCAGAACTTTAATAAATGCACATAGTAGAAAGATGGATAGCCAAAACGTAATTGTATAATTGTAATTTTCATAGCTATACTTTCTCCCACTCTTTTCAAAATCATATTAAAATTGACATGACTTCCATTTGATAGATATTGCTGACAGGACATTTCTGCCCCTCTTTTACTTATCGATCCTGCTGATAGAAACACTACCGTGGCGATTAGGCGGTCTGAGCCATTGCTAGCTCACAATATCGAACTGCAGGGAAGTGGAGTTGGGCGGAGTGGAGCTCATGGAGGGTTATCTGTGGCTCGGCCTCCTTCTAACCAAACATCAAAGCCCTTAATTAATGGGGGATGAATACACGATGCAGGTTATGACTTCAGCTAATTAGGGTATTGTTAAACAGGGACGGTAGGGGGGAATTCAGCAGGGGCTGCGGATGGAGAATCGATGGTCAATGAAGAGAAGGAGCATGAAGGCAATTTGCCAGTTAATGTGTTCCCAATATCTGCAGAGGGAGGCAGGGGGCGGCGGGGCGGAGAGGGGAGACTGTTTTACATGTATTGACAAACTAAGACTGCCAACTAAAAGGAGCTTATTGTAGGATTAATATAGATACTGTTGAAATACTAATAAGTACTTTTCATTCTTTATAAAACAACTAAAATCATTCATAGCGAAATCAGCTGTTTTGAGATTAACAATAGGCCTTTCATTGCTGGTGTTTTTTCCGAGCAACACATCTACCGGGGTAGGAAAACAAAAAAGGCTCTTAAAGATCCCATGTCATGCTTTTCTGGTTATTACCCGTCCCCTTGTGTGTTATGAAGGTGTTTCTGCATGTAAACGGTCTGCAGAGTCACAAACCCTCAAAGTACACCCTGTAGCGAGTAAAACTCTAACACAGAAAAGACCTGTCTATGCTGCCCCAGAACGCCTCGTTAGACATTTCTCTTTTTCCATTGTTTTCTTCCTGGGTACAGTGACGTGACGTGCCCATACCCAAATGGACTAATCCGCGGAGCCGTTACGTTAACTTCCTCACACACACACACTCAATCTTTTCTCAGCTGCAGCTCCGCCGATTTTTCCGCCTGGGACGGCGGAACACAGCGAGGCTGTGAGTCGGTGTTTGAGCACACACACAGACTCACAGCCAGGCTGCGGGTGTGTGTGTGTTTCGGGCTGGGTTTCGCTCTGTCTCGCTGTCTCGCAGACGGCCACTGGGCTCACAGGGAGGGAGGGGGGGGCAGGAGCTCCAACAAGCCGTTTAGGAAAGAGAGTGAAAACACATACTATACAGAGATGCTTTATGAGAAACCAATGTGAGTTTGTAAAATTGCACATTATAAATCTATTCTAGTAGACCTCAACAATGGAATTTTGATCAGTAGAAATGGCCACGACATGGGACCTTTAATGTACATAAGTCACAGAATCCCAATCAAATAACTTTTATCTTGGTTGCTTCTTAGGGTTTATAAATGTATTAATGAGCAGCTCATATAAAAACTGAAATAACTATTTAATGATACTTGTTGAATTTACATTAGAAGTTTATCACAGAGAAAATGTGGAGCGTCCTTATCTCCTGTAAACTGACACAACACTAAATGCACATTTGTGTCCAAGGGTTGAGAAATATATTCTTTCTTGCCAACATTTCACATCATGCCACAACCTTCTCCATGCTTTTAATATGCAATAATAACGTTGAGTCTAGATTAGCCTGCCATAAATTCTTGATGAACCGTTTATTATTTACTGAACTCAAGTTGGCAGGTCAGAGAAGGACGCACAGTTTGTGCATCCCAATGCGAAGTATGTGGCAGATTGCAGTGCACTATACAGTAAGTACCTGTATGGTGCACTAATAAAAGTTGGAACACTCGACACACTTGCACTCAACGCTCAGCATCTTAGCTTAGTAACATACGTTACCACTTCCAGTGGGGGCAGAGCTTGCATGTGCGATTTGAGACAAAACTAAATTATCCAAATTCCCACAATGCACTGTTCACAGTACACGGCATGCAGTGTACTAAAGGAAGTGTCAGAATCAGTTATTTCTACTTCTCATTTTATACTGGCTTACCAAGTCCTTTGTGGGCATCAAGGCTGGTGTATTCAATGGTTCCATTGTGGCCCTTCTTGGGGTTTTCCTTGTATTCTTTGTGGACTCCATCAGGACAGTATCTGTAGGACAGCCCGTAGTCTGCTAGATAGACCTACAGGACACACACATACACATAAAACACGTAGATGAAGGACAATGTGCATAATTAGAACTCATAGCCCTGATTGCAAAACATACTTAACATAACATTCTGTAAACTATAGCATAACTCTATGCACATGATCAACGGAGATCTAGAAAGACTAACCTGTTCAGGGTCTCTGCAGCCCAGTATGAGGTTTGCAGCTTTAATGTCTGCATGCACATACTCGTTCTCATGAATATACTCCAGAATGTCCACCTGGCAAAGGACGGAAATGTAAATCAATGCACAACGTCATTGGTGTCCTTTGTTCACTTTATGGTAAGGATATTAAAGGGGATCTCACCAGTCCTCGTCCAAGCTGGAGAACTGTGGCCTTCTTCAGTTGACCTCCGCTGTGTTTCAAGATTTTCTGAAGGTCGCTGCCCAGTCGGTCCATGGCCATGAAACGATACCTGAGAGGAGAGGAAAAATCAGTGGTCGATATCTTATTTTTCTTAAATCAAAATAACTCCTAATTGCTGATATAAATGTATGTTTGAGAGTATTGAAAAAAAGTTTTAACTCACAGATTTATCACCCAGGAATAAACAACCTTGCAGTACATTTAATGTTGTAATCTCATAACAACTGAAACGCATTGGTAGATACGGTAGGGAGAAAAGTCACTTTGAAAAAAAGGGACATTCAGCTGGTTTTTTGCTCACTATGGATGCTACTTGTACAGTGTTAAGTTAATTTGCAAGGCTCACTCAGTACGTAGCCATGGCAATGCAACATCATTGGGTAACATCTGCCTTTTGTTGTTGTGCAGTAGTGAACAACTTCTTCAGATGAGTCAACTGCTAATGTGTCTTCAGAAATACTCATTAGTAATAAGCCACATGTAACGTTTATTTGCATAATATTATCATACAGTTCAGTCCAGTCCACGGTTTTATATTCCTAGCCCTTATATCAAACATGTATTATGGTCATCATCTGATGACATCTATCCTGAAAGCTTGTCAATACCTCAGGTCATTATATTCAGCGAGTCCTGATCCCCAGTAGGTTGGAATGCCCAGGAAGTCCAGTTTCCTACTTTTCTTCCATTTTTGGACTGAAAAAACAATAGGAGAGAGACAATTATATCAATGTGTGTTCATATATTTCAGCATTTAAACTCCAACCAACAACTAAACTAAACTCTTAACCACAATGTTTGAGAAAGAAGAAACCTTTGTCTCTTGAACCGCTGTTCTGACAGACAACTTAAACAAACTTTGGTGTTACTCCCTAAGAATTCTCAAAGTCTAATCATGTCCTAACCCTTACCAAAACCCTGATACAACACTCTCCTTTTCCAATAGGTATTCAAAGAAAAGCAACAAATCTCAAAGAAAGTAGAAAAATGTTTTGGCTAGAACTGTTCGGCGTTATGATGTTTAATAGACTTATTTAGCCACTTGGTATTAACGGCCGTTATTCTGACACAAAAGAGTTTCAGATGTTCATTTGTGGGTTGTCTACTGACTTATTTTATGTTGTAGAACAAAACATAAAAATAATCTTAAGCTTTTAACAACAGATCTTATTTCAGAACATAACCAAAAATAACTGATTTTGAGACAAGGGAACCATATATGGTAAAATGCTGAAAAATGCACAAGTTGTAAGACTCATTTATAGACAACCGTATAATGTAAGCATGTAAATATGAATGTTGTAGAATTAAGGGTTAACACGCACACACACACACACACACACACACACACACACACACACACACACACACACACACACACACACACACACACACACACACACACACACACACACACACACACACACACACACACACACACACACACACACACACACACACACACACACACACACACACACACACACACACACACACACACACACACACACACACACACACACACACACACACACACACACACAGGTTCTGGCTCAAGGCTGGATCGCGGCCGGCCTGACTGGCTCTCCACCAGACTGGCAGGTGGTCAGGGGCTCAGCGGAGGCCCGGGCATCATTATGTGTGAGTGGCTTCCGCTCTGCCGTGCCTCTCCAAGCCGAGTCGTTGGAGAGCTCAGACAAGCGTGGAGAGGGGGGCTAACTGCCACTGAGGTGCATGTTTGCTTTGGCTTATTATTAATTACTGTGCTGCAGGCGGCAAAGCCTCTGTGTCTGCGGCCACTTCATCAGTCAAACACACTCGTGCTCCAGTGAGCTGCCGGGACGCTGGACGGACGCTGCTACTCACTGCTCTCCGCTTTGGCTGCCCTCTGGTAGAACTTGAGCTCGGAGAACAGGGGGCCGTTCTCATGGTACTCCTGGAGATGCAAGGGAACATTACTAACAATTTCATTATCATGGTCTCAAGACGGCTTGACAAAAACATGTGTTAGTATATCACACAGTGGAGTTGAAAGAGATAATGCTCCACAATGCTCCAGCTGAAATGTAAAATATATAATTTTATCAGAATTTAGCAAAAAGACTGAAAAGGCCACTCAGCCACCAATTTGACAATTTGCATGAATGTCTCATATATTTAAGGCTGTAAACTCTACTTCCCCTTAACAGAAATGCATGTGATTCAACCATCACACTCAGTCAAATGTCTTTGTACTACATTATCTAAAGTTATTTCTATCATCATTTGTTTCAGTTTTCTCAAACACATTTTCGGTGACTTCCAAATAAATCACCTGATGTTAGGAGAAATAGAAACTGAAATGAGGAAACATAGTTTTGATGCAAATACTTTTTGACATGCAACCTTATTAACAGCTGTGTGAAGCTCAAATGTACTAACCAGTTTTATGACAAAGTCAGTGTCTGCTGCAACAGGTCTGTCCACATCACGGGAGGCTGTTCAGCAGGAGACAGAGAGGAATATTATAATAACATACAGAGGAGAAAGTTGTGATGAAACATCTTAACTCTTGGACGTTATCCAGCCATTTGCATGTTTAAAATGTATCCAAGACCAGGAAGAAATTAACAAAATGCTGTACTCAAAAAGCCGGACTGCACTTATGGATTTGTAAATATCAGGAGTTAGTGCTGAGTGGAAAGGCCTCCATAGATTAGAGGATGGGATTTGTTAGGAATCCCAGGGTTGTCTTGTAACAATCTGATCTGTTGAAAGAGCTTTCTACAGAAAGAGACAAACAGATCAATCAGAGTCTCCCAGGAAGAGAGAGATGTTCTGTTACCTGCATGAGCACACTCATTAAGAATTAGAACACTTCGTTTATCCTGGGAGGGATAGGATTTTGTGACAATTGCTCCATTTACAATAAATTAAAACACACATATGTGTACCACCATACAAATACAAAAGGTTAAAATGGGCCATTGAGATTAAACAAAAATGTTAATAAAATATGTATATTAACAAAATAAGTTAAATACAAAATGTACAACAAACAGAGGTGGAAGAAGTACTCAGATTATTTACTTGAGTAAAAGTAGCAATACCACAATGTAAAAATAATAAGTTACAAGTTAAAATCCTGCATTCAAAATGGTACTTAAGCAACATTTAAAAAGTACTTTGATCAATATATAAAGTACTCATTGTGCACATTAAAGCACAATATAGTTTTCAATTATTGTATTATAATTAATGATGCATTAATGTGTTCATCACTTCAATGTTGCATTTGGTAAAAGCGGGGATTATTTTAATGACTTTATAAACTACCTGGGAGCATAACTGTTAATAACATATGTGTTGATTTTGGTGTTAAATTAATAATCTAAATTACTAAAATAACTAGTCACGAAATCTGTAAAATAAATGTAGTGGACTAAAAAGTATAAAGTAGCATAATGTGAAAATACTCAAGTATAAGTACCACCGTTTTTTATTTAAGTACAGTACTGCAAGTTATGTTACTGCACTAGCAATAAAATATATAATAAAATAAATTCACAATAATATGTAAGATGTCCACAGTACATATGTATTACCTAAATAGATGAGTCCACAGCCACCTTGGCCGATGATTTTACCCAGCCTCCATTTCTTCTTCTCACTGTCGGTCAGTAGGAAGCCTTCTGGGAGGGGTTTGGGCAATGCCCCCTTCTTCGGTGGTGGCATGACAACTGAGCAGGAAGTGTAGGAAATATGTGATGTTAGGAATTCTGGTACCACTTTACAATAAGACTACCCTTATAAAGGATTCATAAAGGGTTTATAATTAGGTTATGAATTAGGTTGTAAACACTTTATTAATCAATAAGAACCATTTATAAACCAGTTCTAACATAGTTTTCATACATCAACACAGGCTCACTATTTGGCAAGATGACTAAGCCTGATATTAGCTACTTAGCCAGAATCAACTCAGTGAACAACAGATACCAAGGATGCTGGATGATGAAGAAGGCAAAGTAAGCTAAGTAGCCAACATAAGACTTAGCAGTACAGATATGTGGGCTCACTGTTTGGCAAGCAACCGGTCACAGTTGCCCTGTTTATCTCATGTCTTATAAAAGCTTATTAATGATTTATAAAGTGTTCACAACCTAATAAATTAATTACAAACTATTGGTAAACCCTTTATAAGGGTAGTCTTATTGTAAAGTGGTACCGGAATTCTTATATGGGCAACATAAAATTCATATCAGATCTCATGCAGCTTCAGTCCCACACTACTTAAAAATAGTAGGCTCCGGAGTCACCGTTCTGTCTAACATGATAACTAAAATTAGAAAAAACCAGCTGGCTGGTACAGGATTTACCTTGAGCATTATACTGCCAGTTTTGTAACATTAAAAATGATTACAAACACATTTTAAAATTAAATTGGATTTAGAAAAATGACTGCCACAAACGTAATGACAGTACACACTATAACCGTCTAGTCGTTGGCAATTAAAGTTGGGATTTCAATAGTGCACGTGACGGCAGAGTGTTTTATCTGACTATCCAACTTTGTTTGTCACGGTTAGTAAGCAGTACAGTAAAGTACAGTAGGTATAATTTGGTTTATTTTCATTTTATGCTACTTAATACTTCTCCTCCACTACACTTTGAAAGACAATATTGCATTTTTACTCCACTATATTTATCTGAAAGCTTTGCTTACTAGTTACTTTACAAATTAAAATGATAAGATAATATTTAAGTTAACTAATAAATAAACATTAATTGACACACTAATGCATACATAATAATAATCCAGTGATTTGATTATGAAATTGGACTGTATGTACAAAAAGTACGTGTATATGTACATGCTAATGCTTTTGTTCTTTTACTTAAGTTATTTGAATGCAGGACTTTTACTTGTAACAGAGTAGTTGTACAAGTACTTCTTCCGCCACTGTTAGAGTGTATATTTAAAGGTTACACACAACACAAGAATGACAACAGAAATAGCTCCACAGTTAAAGATAACTCAATACCGTTAAGCACACTGTCGTTAAAATTAGATGACACGCCTAATGCAGTGGAAAATGTAAGGTTTGAACACCTAAAGCTAACAGTTGGCATTAGTTTAAGGAGCATCGAACTAGCAGCTAAATAAGCTAGTGAGGAGCTATTTTATTACTTACATGCTTTGTTATGTACCGACTTCCCAAGGGAACCCAAGCCGTAGCCTACGTCGTCCTTTTGTGTATAAATATATATCGAAACACGGTGATAATATATACTTGAGAGCAAACGTATTCTTAAAATGTGTATCTGTCATCTGTTGCTCATATGCCAGTACGAAACAGAAACAAACGCTGTTTACTTCCTGAAAGTTGTCCCGCCTATTACACCGCACAGCCAATAGAATGCAAGGGAAAGTTTTTCAACGAGACAATATCCAATGGGAAAGCAGTAGAGGCAGAATTGTGAAGTATTATGCACTAATACCTATGACTCATACTGATAATTTAACTTAATGTGCTTTTAATAATACGTTTTTCAAAAAAATAAATATTACATAGGATCTCCTACAATGATTGGTGTAAAAACCTCATGATTACAACCAGCATAACACTCTTTAGCATAATGGGTTTTCTTGCATGTCATGATTTCAATATCCAGTCAAGATGACAGCTTTCTGTGGAGTGATGGCACAGCACATGGCAGCCTATATGCTATAAGAAAACAATGGGAAAACATGCTCGAACCCCGACAATTACCGGACCTGTGGCTAGATCTGATTCAAGGTGAATATTATGCAAGGGCGAACCCACATACTGCATGCCAAACCCCCTCACAAGAACACCGGAACCCACAGCAGACTCAGCAAGCTTGAGAATCATGTTTTTTTAAACACAATTACAATTTTTCCTAATAAATAAGGAATTTATGAACTAAATCTCAATAAATAATTTAAATGAATTTGACAAAAACCCTCTTAGCTCCAGAAACTGTGATGTTATTGATCAGTGTCATATTATTGTCTGAATACAACACATATTTTACTATTTATAGCCAATTCTCCCACTTGGAATATGAAGTCTGCCCCTGCCAAAAATGTATTCATTTATGTAATCATTCAGTAATAATACAAATGTGTTTTTTCTTTAAAGGCCTATTTTTTTGCTAAAAATGTCCCTGCCATTTGTGTGGGTCACCCTGCTTCACAGAGGACATCACTCCCATGCAATGAACTCATTAGTCAGTTTGTAACATCTTTAAATGGTCTAAAAAATACTATTTCACACACTTTGGCTTGTGCTGTGTCTTCAACACATTCGAGTTCCAAACATCATAGTCATAGTGCACGCGTGTACACTCAGTACTGAAGTGGACCTATGCAGAAATACTTCAAATAGTCAATAAGGGCAGCGCTGTTTGCAGTAACATGCAGATAAACGAAAGTGCTAGATTCTGACACAGGGTTGGGCCTTCAAAGCAGCCTCTTGTATACTGCTTGTTCAACTTACTCTGACAAATCAATAACAGTTTGTTTTCAGGAATCCAGCCATCCCTGTTGTAACCCAGCTTGATCTCCGTTTTGCTTGTACAACATGGTCAATACCACGCCTGGCTAATGAACACGGGCTGCATGAACAAATGCAGCGACGGAACCGGTTGGTGGACATAAACTCGCACATTTCTCTCCACTCATGACTCCCAATCAAGCTTGTTTTATTCCGATGAAAGGAGAGGGAAAACATGCTTTCTCTTCCTGTTGCAGTCGGCATGCACCTGCAGAGAGCCTATCGATCCACAGGCACCCTCAGGGCCTAATTTAAGATTCAAGGATTCTGCTATGAAAGGAAGAAAATAAAAACATCACTGGTTGAACATCAGGTAGTTGTAAGTAGAACTGGATCTGCTTTGGATTGAAGATGAGTTCTGAGTCATTGGCGCTGTTTATCTGAAGATCAATGGAACAACACTTACAATTAATGAGGCCTAATTTTTGTACTATAGCACCTATGGTGTCTAAATACCTGCTATCAGTGAGCTTCACTGACATCTCATTACACATATGCACATCATCGATTCAGTTCAGTGTTAAAATATGTTTTACCTGAAAGGTGTCCTTATGGAGTTTTGGACTGTTGTGTGTTCAGAGGAAAAATAATCCAAAAACAGATTTTAACTTGTGTGTCAATGAATAAAGGTTGTATCTGTCAAACAAACTCTCTAAGGTATTGATTTTGAACACGACAAGTATATCTTCTGTGAATCTGGAAGGAGCTTTGTCAAGTCATGTGACTACAAATGTATACCAAAAAGACTGTTACAAAGTGGAAGTGTCTAATTGGATAGCCAGACACTTACACTTTACCCAGTTGAGAGAAGAGCAAAAAAAGTTTTTTTCCTACAGAACTCAATCAAAAGGTTTCATTGAGGAAAGGACTCTACGTTAAGTTAGTGCGTTTTAAATAAAAATAATCTCTGGGTCTCCTTGTTCAACCAACCCACTATGGACATGTAGAGGTAAGAAGATAAAAGGAAACAACGTGATATTACTGATAACGGCTGGAACTTAGGCCTGACCCGTTATACACTTTGTATAACATTTGAGCTTGTCACTACTCAGTCTGACAGCTATATATCGAGGGAGAAGGATGATTAAAGTTACACACTCATCATGAGCTAAATCCAGGGTCCACAGGGCCAATCTGCTCAAAGAAACAGGCTTCGTGGTATTTGTTGTAATAGCTCCATCTGACAGACACTGCCAAAAACAAGCTTTCATACAGTTGGTAATGGCGTCACCAGGGCTTTTTACGAAAAGTTAAAATATTTTCAAGTGATCAGAACATCGAAAAAAAAGTGGAGTGCTGTGACATCATGAGCTCTGTTTTCATTGGAATCAATTGAAAAAAGATGGTTGAGCTCAGAATAAGGCGCTAATGGGCCCTTATGTAAAAAAATATGTATTCTGTTTTGCTCTGCAGTGTATTTTTCAAAATGTTGAACTATCCCTTTAACCAGTTTTCCACTGAAAGAGACTCTTAACTTCAATGGAGGCTTAATAGAGGTTAAATGACTGGATAAAGTCATTGTCCAGTAGGGTCCTGCTATAGACCCAATCGATCTCCCCAGGTTAACTTTGCTGATACTGTAACCTCTCACTGTGGTCCAGGTGTTAACCCTCCATCCATTTTCTCTCTCCGTTGTCTCCTCTCTTCTCAGTCGCCCTCCACCTGTCTCTTCTCTCTCCCGCCACCTCTCACCCGGGGTAATTGCTCTGTGAGCTCGACGGCACCTTCCGAACGACACCCCCCGTTTCCTCCCGCCGCTCTCATAGTCTGGGCTCGGTAACACCAATCTTGACGAGGGCACGACATCATTTTGCGTAACTGGCCCTCGTGATGGAGATGGCATAATTGTCCTAATTAGTGGGGCTCGTATCGGGGCGGCCGCCGCTCTGACCCACGCCGGCCGGAGTCCATATGGTGGGAGGCTGATAATGAGCCAGTTAATGTGCTGTGTCCATCAGCGAGAGACACTCAGTATGGACATTGTGCCAAAGAGATAAAGGGGGTTTTACTCTCTTCGCCCTCTTTTTTATTTCCAATACTACCTTAGTCATATACATTTTTATTTTGTGCACAAAAAAGTCAAAATTCACTCCAAATGTATGTGCTTAATTAGTCATACAGTTGGCGTTGATTTTGTCAGTAATTAGAGACATCCTGACCCGCTATCATAAACGGTGATTTCAAACGGTTTCATTTTATGAATAATTTGTTCCTGGCCATGTCTCTGAGCTCCCATCATGCAGCTGTGTCACTATTTCATTTTGTGACTCTGTTCTGTCAATGCATACGAGATGTATTGCTGGTTCAAATGAAAGTAATACAAATCTAATGGCCAGTAATGAGATGCTGTTTCGCCGTTATTGGATGTGGGCTGGGTCTATTCCAGTGTGTGTGTGTGTGTGTGTGTGTGTGTGTGTGTGTGTGTGTGTGTGTGTGTGTGTGTGTGTGTGTGTGTGTGTGTGTGTGTGTGTGTGTGTGTGTGTGTGTGTGTGTGTGTGTGTGTGTGTGTGTGTGTGTGTGTGTGTGTGTGTGTGTGTGTGTGCATTCTCAATGATGTGTATGATTTGATATTAATAAAGCCATACTTTATGCTCCAGGGAGCAAACACTGACCAAGATTCAGATTAGGGCCTTAATGGCTTCCAGGCCTGGGGCTAAATTGAAATGTAAAAGCCCAAACCAAACATCATTTAGTCCTTATATTTCTTGATGTGGCCCAGTGAGTGGAAATTGGAGGCATGTAGCTGTTAAACTGTAATTTGCTTTGTTCCATGCAAACATTGCATTGAAGAGGCTGCACTACTTGAACAAAGACGCACGTCTGGATTTGCATTGAGATGCTGTTCAGTTAATCTGCTTCCACTCAGCAGTCCCCTTCCAATGAATTCAACTGTTTAAGCATATAGCAGTTATTCCTCTGTTGTGTATTAGTCAGTGCTGAAAGTGTTTTCCACTAAATAAAATATCTGACACATTATTTATCCCAAATATCTTGGTTTCTTCTTTTCTAAGGTCACATTGTTCTGGTGTCTTACGTAATACACCTAGGTAAAAAATATTGTAGTGTTTTGTTTTTCTCTTTTATTTCCAAAAGTAAACAAAAAGTAATCAGGTTACATTATTTTTATAATTTGATACCCATTTTAGTTTACCGATTACATTTTGTTAGTAATTGACCTTTCGCAAAGCCACGCCCCCCCCCTTGGTTACTGTTGCTAGTCCGACAAGCTGAGAGCCAGATGCGTTAAACAAAGCCATAATGGAGGGTCTCCTTAACGTTGGAGTCGCCTTAACAGACTCATTTTGGAGCAATAACGCAGCAATATCCTCCAGGTCCCGACAAAAGGGGCTACAATACGCTATGGAGGGTTATATCCACAGTATAAACATTAGAAAAGAGGGAGGCACAACATCAATAGAGGCACTTGCATACAGGTCGCAGTGCAAGAGTGAAAAACCACATGAGCTGTATGTCAAATTCGACGGAATTATTATTATTATTTTGGAATAAAACAATACAATCACAAGAGGCATTAAATGTTGTAGTTTGTCTAAAGTTAACTACCGTTTCCTTGGTGGCTTTCTGCATCCACCTTGTTGTTCCTTTGTGGGGGTCGGGGTGCCCACTTGTGCAGCAGGATTAGGGAAGTCGGCAGTAGGCTTTCCATTAACAAAATGCTACAAAGATTAAAGCAAAAATATAAATGAATGATTGCCTGTTGGCTTTCTTGTTTGTACTTTGAAAACAGGTAGACTAATAACGGAGCTCAGCTGTTCAGACATTATTATGCATCAAGGGATATACATGGTCAAAACGACCTATAAGCACACAGCTTACAGCTGTAGTCGTGTGACTTTAGCTAACGTTAGTTAGTGAAATTAGTTAATTAAATTAGTTAGTTAATTTGTGAATGTAATCTTTGCTAGCTAGCTAGCTACGTTAGCACGTATTTACCTTGGAGCAAACGTATTTGTGTTTGTTGATATTCGCCATATTCAGCTGGGCATGGGGCTTGCCGCATTTCTTTATCAACTGGCGGCATCTCTCCTCTCGGGTTTTGGGTTTAGGAAACGGGTAAAATATCACCCCCCCCTCTAAGCTTATGGGATATCTGCTATCCGATTTGCAAAGACCATAAGCACAACGCTTCACCATTTTCGCAATGAATTTGAACGCTAAGCTTGTCGGACTTCCACAGGGAGCCGCGCACATGATCGAATATGATTGGACAACGGGCATTTAGGGGCGTGGCTTTGCGAAAGGTCAATTGCAATAGATACAATTCAAAGTTACCCTCGCAACTCTGGTTATATAATGTATGCAAGTCATGTAATACAAATAAGTGGAGAACAACAGGATACAAACATGTCAAGTGGCACTTACCTGAAACATAGTCCCATGGGCGCGGGAAGGGGGGTGCTGAGGGCGCTGCAGCACCCCCTAGCGGCAGGCAGGGGGTGCGGAGCTCCCCCGTCTGAATTATTATTTTGACGGTTATTGCTGCTCCCGCTGTGCATAATCTGTGTAATATGTAGCCAATACATTCCACATTGTTGGTAAAATGATATTTTGGCCTGCCCCGAATGTTTTTTCTGTAGCCCCGGACAATTCTACCTCAATAATATAATACATTAACCGTGCTTTACGTGAACCTCATCAAGACACTAGAAAGGACGGCAGGACTGTCATTTCCCGTGTTCAGTGAATGCAACAGAGGCAAGACACCAGACCAATCAGAGAGTTGGATGGAAATAAAAGTGTGCTTGTTTCATTCAAGCTCGCGGCTCTGTGTGTGTGCGGAAATAGCGCATTTAGTGTGTGTGAGAGAGGGGGAGAGAGAGAGGGACCGGTGCCAGCAGCAGGGACCGTGTTGTTAGCATCTGGTTAGCTAGCTGCACTAACGGACATACGGAGCTGTTTGTTCCACAACAAGCTGGAGGAGAGCTCTCCTCTCAGACTGAGAGGCTCAGGTGAGCTAAAGGACTCTCTGAGTGTTTAGATAGTTAACTTTAGTCTAAGTTATCTCAGTGGGTCTCAAACGGTTTGGTCAAAAATTATTCAAAAGATTATTTCCGCGGCACACCTTCATATGATCATTATAGTTATAAAAAAAAATAAGAAAATAAAGGAAAAACAATTATGAAATACTATATGGCAGTAAAACAAGAATACAGTTTGAAAGGGGAGTGATTTGTAAAATATCCATAAAGAAAAAGAACATCTGCTTACAGTTGTGTTTCATCTGGGTGTTGAGAGATGTATCCATAGATCTCTTAATGTTGCTCTCAAAGTGCACCAGATTGATGCTTTTAACTTCAATATTTAAAAAAAATCTTCCCGGGGGAGCATCCCCCCGGACCCCCCTAGAGGAGGTGAGGTCCGCTCCCCACTCGTAAAAAATAGCACTTTACCCCTGCCTATATGCCGTGAGCTGATTATCGAGCATTCATTGTAACAGTCGCGGGTTTACTGTGTGTTTGCGTGTGGGGAGTTTTTTTGTGCGTGCTCTATAGTGCCCGTAATAGTGTTCACTGGAGTCCAGCACCTCAGCACCCCCACTCAAAATAACTTCCCACGCCTCTGCATAGTCCAGTTCTATCCCGTAGTGTGATGTCTCCTGCAGTATGAATTGTAATAGTATAACTCATTTCCTGTCTTTTCTGTTGGTTGATGTTTTTTAATTTTTCCAATACTTTGGTTGCTTCTGAATCGAAGGCATTCCTTTTATCATCAACTCAGCTGTCCTTTGTGTCATTTAGAAAATATTAGCTAACATGCATACAAATGCTTGGCATCACTTTTTTAGGCACTGGATAGACTTATGTGTAGGAATGCACCGAATATTCGCCGCCGAAAATTATCGGCCGAAAATGGTTAAAAAGGCCCTTTCGGCTTTTTTTTTTCAAAATCACAAACCTGATGTTCCAGTACTTGTGGATATATCCTCTGTCTCACCCTAGATTTCATCCTCAGCCTCACTCTTTGACTCCCCATCTTTCTCTCCCTGCTCTGAACCTTCAATTTCCAGATCAGTCTCTCCTGAAAAGTCCTCCGACTCTGTCTCTGTGGCAATCTGCACTTCCTGCTGTGTGTTACTGTCTGCCTCATCATATTTTTTTTTGGGGGGGCACCGAATGTCAAGGAACAGGGTTACGTTCGTAAACTAACGTGTTGTTGTGTTGACGTAATCAAAACGCGGCGACAAGCACGGCGCGCGACCATGCTCGCGGCTGGCTCACAGCCAACATGTCTGCCGCTTGGAGATATTTAAAAATATCAGAGAAAGAGGCGCGGATTGCGATTTGTAAAACGTGTTCAGCTGACATTTCTCGAGGGGGTGTAACTGCAAAGACTTTCACCACTTCGGGATTACTCCACCACTTGAAATCAAAACTCCCGGACAAATATGCGGAGTAAGATCAAATCACAAGCACTGACAGCGAGAGACTGTTCAGCGCTGCCTCTCATGTGCTTGATGAGAAGAGGAACAGACTTATGGCTGATAAAGCAGAGAAGCTAATGTTCATTAAAAAGAACCTCCCACTTTTCCTTAATAAGTAGACAAGGCTGGCTTATCATAAGCTTATCTAGTTCTACATGTCTACTCTATACCCACTTTCCTGAACAATTTTCATTGTGAGTTATAATTCACCATCTCAGGTTATCATTAGGGGGAAATGACAGCAGCACAGTGTTCAATATATTGTACTTTCGGTATCTAAATGATACTATGTTGTTTACATTGCTCATGAGGACACACCACCTTATTTGCAGATTCTTGAAATTGTAATTTAATTTGTAATTGATTGTGGATTTTGTATCCAGTTTTCACTTTATGTATCTTTATACAATGTTTACTACTTTGCTTATGAGGACAGACAGCCTTATTTACAGATTCTCGGAATTCAATTGTAATTTCATTTGTAAATAGTTACATTCATGTGGATTTATCCAGTTTGCACATTTGTATGCATGCACTTATAGGTGCATTTGTTGTTGTTGAAGGCCTGGCTGTTACAGTCTTTATTTACACTATTTTGTTGTAGGCCTACTGGCCTAGATGTTTATGCAGTTTTAAAGCACCTTGGCTTTGTTCTGAATGCACTTTGTTGTAGTTATCCTACAGAGAAAATGCACTTGACTTGGAATTAATGTACTGTATGCATTCAAAAGTGCTGAATAAATGTTTTATGGACCCATAATAGTGATTATTATTTAAGTTACGTTTTGCCATAATCATGTCTTTTTTCCATAATCAGCTAGCTGAACAACATTGGTAAAAAATGTATACATTATATTATATATTTCTATTAATCATTTTCGGCCTTTCGGCATTCGGTTTTCGGCCAACTGTTTCCTATTTTCGGTATCGGTTTCGGCCAATAATTTCCCATTCGGTGCCCCCCTACTTATGTGTAAAGCTATGACGCTCGACTGTCAGGACCTCGACACAAACTGATGAACCCAAATGCAAGACCCAGAGACAAAGTCTTGAATATAAAAACAAATGTATATTTATTTATACAATTCAGGTAATCCCTCTTAACAGAGTAGGTGGTGGAAATATCAAAAGGCGCTCACAAGGAAGAAAAAACGCCGGGTTACGTATTGTAATCCTTGTTATATTAGCACAGGCGGAGCCCTCTACTGGACTCTATGGGTACTACCTTATCATGCAAGCATTCACCTACTGAGATTTCTATGGACGTAGCCGGCCCCGGGGCCGGCCTACCTGAATGTGTGCGCATCTCACTTCCGTATAAAAGGAGGCCTCGACTTCTGACCACCATCCTACACCACTCTTCAGCGAGCAGTATAGGACAGACAGTGCCCCAAGGCAGAGGGCTCCGCCTGTGCTAATATAACAAGGGTTACAATACGTAACCCGGCGTTCTATCTCTCACAGGCTGTATGCACGCACTGTCGTCCAGCACACCGTTCCACCTCACTGTCCCTGACCGGCTTTAGCAGCCATTGCACCTCCCTCACCTCTCCCTCGGTTGTAACCGTGGAGAAGTCAGGATGCGGCTGATAGAGCACACCCTGACGCGCTTGCCTCGCGAAAAAAGTGTGCTCGAAAAACAGTGCTGTGGGCTCCCCTGCGTCCGCCTATAGGCAGCCCTGTATGGGTTCACTATGCACTCTCCCTCCTGACTCCCTAAAGAGCACGGGGAGAACGCAAGTGCCCCCTATGTGCCCACACTCAAACACTGACCCCGTGCAGAGTGTGTACGGACTATAGTATGGAGGGCTCTCCCCCTCCTGCGCCCAGGCCGGCGAGGGGAGCCCTCCAGCCCTGAAAGGGGCCCAGAGCACTCCAAGTCACCCCGCGACCCTCCAGGGGTCCGGAGAAACGTAAGGTTATTTACGCCCAGGGTCAGATGCCCACTGACCAACCCCCCCGCCCTCATCAGTCCTGTGTTACCCCAGCAAGCACAGACGTTGAGAAAGAGCCAGACATATCCAAGAGATAAAACTTTATGAAGGGGCCTGGCGTTGACCAAGACGCCGCCGTGCATATATCCTCCACACTCACACCGTTGAATAAGGCTGTTGATGCAGCCATACTGTAGCTTGTGTGGAGTGCGCACAGGCAGGCTCTCCCTGCCTGCTCGTAGGCATGCGCAATGCCTTCGCAAAGCTAGCATGCCAGGCGTTTCTTGGACAGAGCTTTTCCAGTCACCCCGCCCCCGAAGCACACAAACAGCTGTTCAGTGCGTCTCAGGGTAGCTGTGCGCTCTACATAACATGCTAACGTGCGCACCGGGCAGAGGAGGTGTAATCTAGCTTCCCTGGTCCCACCATGGGGTGGAAGACTAAATCCCCCCAACTGAATAACCCTCGACCTGAACGTACTCCTTAGGCTCTTGGGCAGGGGCGGACTGGGACTACAAATCAGCCCGGGACTCTTGACCAGACCACTTCGGTACCGCCGGCACACCGCGGTGCCACAAGTAAATACCGCTAGTAAATTGTCGACTAATAATGAAGAAAATTAACACATTTGTTGCAATAGTAATTTATGCACTAACTACATTACTACTTGTACTACAACATTTGAATCATCAGTTCTTCCTCATTTTCCTCAATTGTTCATATTTGGTTTATTAAAATAATGATATTGTGGTCACTGTTAAAACATTTCTGATATTATTATGAGAATTATTATTTGTATAATGCACTTTCTGCCTTCCTGTCATCAGGAGTTAGAAATGTAATGGCTATGTAATTGATTTGATTAGAACCTTCATTATTCTAAACAGCTGGGACATTTCGCCAATACCTTTATATTGTCTACTCTTCACTTACTTGTCAGCATAGGTCGGCATTGATGTACAGAGCCGACAGAAGACCTTGTTTATATTGGCATCATATTGAGAGGTGTAAAACCAGGAAGTAAGCCGCTGGTTCCCTCGGCAAAAAGTAATGGGATTTCTCCACAGGGTTTTGGAACATACGTAGCTGGAAATAAGGTCTGTGGAAAACAAACATGTTTGATAAATGCACGTTTTGTTCAGCCGGATAATCTCCACATGTCTACTCTACTTTTATAATTTTTCGAATCATAAATCTAATCGATAGATTATAAAAGGGTTTTAGGACGCGTCACTGCACCACTAGAAGCCAACTCCATCGATCAAGCTGCCTAAAACTTTCTCTCCCTCTTCTTCTCATGCTCCCTATCACTCTCCTTTAACTCCTCCGGTGACTTTCTTTTATTTGAAGATTGTTTTTTGCCCGGCGCTTGGCCGGTTACCGCTGGTATTAAAAACATTTTTGCAAATGGTTAGGTGGCGCGATAGTCTGTAGTGAAGGAGCGCGCTCCCACACACGGGAGCCTGATCACGCTGCACTCCGCAGCAAACAGCCCGTTGCTTTTCACCCAACAACGACAACCGACTCACGGAACGCTATGTTGTAGCGTTGATAAACGAAACAGTTTAACAAAATTGCTAGTCAAAATACCAGTACCACAGGAAACATTTTTTAAAGCAATATTTTTAGTGGCCCGAGCGGGCAAGTGGAAAGTAGCCTACCTACGTTATGCTGGCCCGGGGTGTCTAAATATTGCTTCCGGGCCAGCGGGCCATAAGGTCCGGCCCACATCGTCCGACCGGCCCACTTCAGTACCGGCCCATCGGGATTAGTCCCGAACGTCCCGATGGCCAGTCCGCCCCTGCTCTTGGGCACAAAGGAGGGGTTCGGTCTGAGTGTCGCGCCGCTCCGGTCACCCCGAATCAGTAAACAGCTCGGGTGCACATTCAGAGCGGTTAACTCGGACACTCTTTTGGCTGACGTTAAGGCAAGTAGCAATGCTGTCTTCCACGACAGTGCTTTCAGGGAGGAGAGCTTCAGAGGCTCAAATGGTTTTGTGACCAGAGCCTCGAGCACCAGCGGCAGGTCCCACTGTGGGACGGAGGCACGCACCACTGGGCGCAGCCTCCTGACCCCCTGTAAAAACCGTAACATCAGTGGATGAGAAAAGGCTGACCTGCCGTTGAATCCCTCATGACAGGACGAGATGGCTGCTGCATACACTTTTATAGTAAAATTAGCTAGTCCTCTGTCCACCAATAACTGTAAGAAGGACAAAATAGAGCCTAACTCACAGGATAGGGGCTCTCTTTTCTGCTCCTCACACCATCGCTGGAATCCCAGCCACTTTGGCCTGTAACAGGCTGTGGTGGATCCTGCTCTAGCTGCCTGGATAGACTGAATAACGCTGTCAGACAATCCACCCTGTCTCAGCCTGTCCCTCTCAGGAGCCAAGCCTGAAGAGGACGGCCCAGAGTGGGTAATGCCCCGATTGCACCTGTCTCTTGAGACATCGCCCCCCAGAACTGGGGGATCGCCCAGTGCTGGCCCACCTTCATCTGCGTCATTTCTGAGTACCACAGAGCCCCGACGCGGTCCGGTGCTACCAGGATGACTGCCAAACGTTCTCGCCTCACTCTCCCCAGGAGAGGGAGAATGAGACACAACGGTGGAAAGGCATAGAGCAGCTTCCTTGGCCATGACTCGTGTGAAAACGCGTCCACCCCCAAAGGCGGGTCATCGCTCAGGGCCATGGAAAACCACAGGGCACAGTGGCTGTTGCGCCGGCTGGCAAACAGATCCACTTCCGCTCTCCCGAACTGGTCCCAGATCTGCTTCACCACCTCCGGGTGAAGCGTCCACTCGCCTGGCAGGGGGCCGCCCCTCAACATGAAGTCGGCCCCCCTGTTCTCCAGTCCCGGGATATGGAGGGCTCTCAGAGATAACACCACCTCTGAAGCCTACAACCACAGCCTCTCCGCGTTGGCCAACAAGGCGGCGAAGCGGACTCCGCCCTGCCTGTTGATATAAGCCTCTGTAGTGCTGTTGTCGCTCCAATACATGTCTCCCTTGAATTAGGGGCATGAAATGCTGGAGGACTAACACTACCGCCCGTAGCTCTAGGAGGTTGCTGTGTCGTGTTTCCGTTAGAGACCAGTGCCCTATAGCCCTCTTCAGGCAGGTCCCTCCCCGTCCTGTTCTGGATGCGTCCGTGAACACTGTGATGTAGGAGGTTACCCGCCCCAGTGGATACCCCCTCCGGAGGCACCTGGGAGACCCCCAGAACCGGAGGTTGCCCTCCACTGAGGGGAGGATGGTCACCAGCCGCCGTTTGTGCCTCTTGGGATCCAAACGCAGGCTGGAGAACCACCTCTGCAGGCGGCGCATATGCAGTAACACCAACGGGAGACACCAATGAGACCCAGAGTCTGCATGACAGTTAAAGCTGTCACTGTCGCCCCCTGTCGCAGTCTGTGCACCGCCCGGAGAAGGGACGCACGTCTGCTCTCTGACAGGGTGGCGTGCAGCGCGTCTGCATTGAGCACCACTCCCAAATACAACGCCCGTTGGTGAGGTATGGGGGTGCTCTTTTTCCAATTGATCGCAAAGCCTAATTTGGTTAGGTGTGTGATCAATTGTGCTGTGCAAAACATTGCCTGTTCCCGGGACCCAGCCATGACTATGATGTCGTCTATGTAAAAGAAAACTCTCATGCCCTGGGGGCGCAGCGGTTGAAGCGCTGTGGCGAACGGGAGTCTGTTATACTCGTAGGTTATCCCTTGAAAGGCAAAATGCAGATACTTCCTGTGCTCTGGCACAATCTCCACATGAAAGTATGCATCTTTCAGGTCGATGGTGGTGAACCAATCGCCCGGTTGCACCAGCTCCATTAACTGTTTTATGGTTAACATGCGAAATTTCATGCGGCAAATGTGAAGATTCAGGTTGCGCAAATCGAGAATAGATCTGAATTCCCCTGTCTTCTTGGGAACCAGGAAGTACATGGAATAAAAAAACCTTTCTCTGTGCTGAGGATGTACAACAGACACTGCCTGTTTCTGCAACAGGGCCTGAATCTCTGCTGAGAGGAAACCCATCTCCTCCTGGGATGACAGAATTACCTCTCGCATGCCTCTGAATGGAGGTGGGATGCTGCAAAACTGGAGTGAATAACCCCGTTTCAGCGTCCTGTCCATCCACTCTGACAGCTATGAAGCTGTGATACTCTCTGGCAGGGGCGGTTCTAGGGGGGGGGCAGTGCCCCCCTGACACTGACCTCTGACCCCCCTGTGGCCCCCCTTAAAATGAAAAGTGAAAAAAAGTGAAAAATGTATGATTTATTACACGATTTATTGAATGACGGAATAATGTTATTCGTCATTCTAGTCGGACCCATTAGAGCGGTGCACTCACTTTCACTGTCCGGCTGAAGCGCGTGAAAAACAAACACTTTTCATCTCGGATCATCAGAGGCTGTTGCATCCAAGAAAGACCGATTGAAACCTACGTTTCGAGAGACTACCACGATAATTGAAGGTGAGTTAAACTATTGTATCCGTGTAATTGTTACAAGGTAAGACTTTAGGTCAGTAAGTGTTGTTGTTGACTAACGTTAGTTAACGTAGTTTGCAAAGTAATCAGCGACAGCAAACAGTTTGCTTTCATCATCTGTCACTTGTCAGCGCCTTAAATTATGCTGTTTAAAATAAATAAATAATAAAGGGTGGTGCCGGCCGCCAGCGAACCGAGCCAGAACACGCTCTGGGAATCTCCATCCACCGGTTTTACCCAATAATAAGTACCTTCCCAGGCTTTGTTGTAGCTGCATTTTCTTTGTCCCAGGCTCCATTTTAAACCACCAAAAGTGTATCCCGCCATTTCGTTCTATTTTAAGAGGGACACCTAGCTATATAGTTGTGAAATGTATCTAGCGGTTATACATTTATATTCTGCGTTGCTGAAGTGTTGTCCTCCCCCTTTGTGTTTGCTCTATAGTTTTAAAATGAAGCGAAAAAAAGGACATTATGTCCTTTTTCGCCCCCCCCAAAAAACTATGATGAGGCAGACAGTAACACACAGCAGGAAGTGCAGATTGCCACAGAGACAGAGTCGGAGGACTTTTCAGGAGAGACTGATCTGGAAATTGAAGGTTCAGAGCAGGGAGAGAAAGATGGGGAGTCAAAGAGTGAGGCTGAGGATGAAATCGAGGGTGAGACAGAGGATATATCCACAAGTACTGGAACATCAGGTTTGTGATTTTGAAAAACAAATGTGCCAGCTTTAATCTTAGTTACAGTTCAAATGGTTTGTCGGAGTGTGTGTAATACTAATTCATTTTCCCTCATGTCATAAATCTTTTTTTTTAACATTTATATTTTATTAAACATTTTCAACAACAAAAACATACGGACAAGGACATGGCTCACACACATCACAAATAGGACAGGACAATAACATGAAGGGTGGGGGGTAGGGGGATTACAGTGTCAGTTACATTTTATGTATGCAGGCGTTGTATTTATACATGATTTGCTTCATAATATAGATATACTTCTTTTTTTCCTCTTTTTTATTATAAAACAAAAAAAGGTATAATAAATAAATAGATACATATATAAATATATATGCACACATATGTACATATACACACACATACACATCTCTTCCTTTTCTGATTAATTCACCTATTCATCTATTTCCCATTTAATTTAACTTCTTTCATTATTATTTATTTTTCTGTTTCTTCATAGCTTATTTATATTTATTTATTAATATTATTATATTTACTGTTGGCAGCCGAGATGGTTTGAGTCCGGGCAATCCCTTATCTTATCCCAAAGCCTGTTGTCTGGCTTAACGAAATATAACAGGGAGAAAGCAGCTTCGTGTCATAAATCTATTAATATAGATATCTAATTTGTGGTTGTTCATTGCTCTGGTAAATGTGCATATATAATTTATAATGATCTGTTTCAATTATAATAATAATAATAATAATAAACATATTAAATTGCGTTATCTTTCTCCACAGATATCAGCAAGTGCAAAGAGGAGCCACCAATGCAACCACACCCTAAATTGTTTCCAAGGACCTGGATGGACGACCGGAGAAGGAGTTTCAAGGCTGACTGGTACAAGATTCACCCCTGGTGTACTCCAAAATGTCAGACTCTGCTTATTGTTACGCCTGCAGACATTTTAGCCCTCCGAATAGCACAGACACTGTATTTGATTCACCTTCAGGTTTCAAAAACTGGAAGAAGGAAACATACAAAGAGGCGGGATTTGCAATCCATGCCAAATCTGAGCGGCACACGCACGCAATGATGGCATGGAAAGACTACCAGAGAGCTGTGACATCTAATGCAACATTGGCAAATGTACTTAACAAAGAACATAAGAAACTGGTTCAAGAAAATCGGGAATATATAAAAACCATAGCCGAAGTGCTGCTACTTACTGTGACACAAAACATTGCTCAAAGAGGACACAATGAGTCTGCGGGCTCAGATAATGACCATTCTAGAGACAATTGCTGACTTTTAAAAAAGGTTGACTTCCATTCATAATGCAAAGTACACAAGCAAAATCATTCAGAATTAAGTTTTGGGTTTTCTTGCAGACATGGTTCGATCTGAAATAACAGAGGAAGTGAAAAACAGTGAAGTCTTTAGCCTCATGGCAGATGAAACAAAATATGTAAAAAAAAAAGAACAGATTTCTCTTGTAGTCAGGTACTACTTCAATGGTGCTATCCAGGAGAGTTTTCTCCATTTTGAGTCAGCAGAGAGGCTAGATGCAGCAGGGCTTACTGAAAAAATAATTCACATATTGCAAAGTAACAGTCTGGAAAACAAAAACAACCTTGTAAGCCAAGCATATGATGGTGCTGCTGTCATGAGCGGTAAGCACTCAGGGGTCCAGGCTAGAATCAGAGAGCAACCTAAATATGCTCTTTATGTTCATTGCAATGCTCACTGTCTAAATCTAGTTTTAGTAGATACAGTCAAAGCTGTCCCAGAAGCAGAGCACTTCTTCTCCTTACTAGAAAAGCTATACGTCTTCACATCTGGGTCGTATGTCCATCCCAAATGGCTAGATATCCAAAGAGAGATGTACGAAGGTGCCCCAAGAGAACTCCAGCAATTGAGTGACACTAGATGGGCATGCAGATTTATATCTCTCCGTCACATTATGGATAGATTACCGGCCCTCAAGCGAGTACTACAAGACATAGCCCAAGAACGCAATGGTGAGAGATCTATTGAGGCACGTGGTATGCTGGCACAGTTGGATCTAGAATTCATTGTGCATCTTGTAACACTCCGTAAAGTGTTTGCAGAAACAAAATGTCTCTCTGACATACAGTCTTCATCCCTTGACCTTTCAAAGGCTGTGGATTTAGTTGGATCTTTAGTTCAGACATTGAATGACTTCAGGCAGGAGTAATATTTTGATAACTTGTGGGATGAAGTGTTGAACATTTCTGAGCAATGTGATACTGCAATACAACCAGCAGCAAAATGACAAAAACGACTGAGCTCTAAACTTGCTGAAAGCTTCGTACTGACTACTGTTGGACAGAGAGAGACAGAACAAGATAAACACGGGTTTCGTACAGCCTTTTTCTACCCTGTCATTGATCAGATGCTCAATGAGCTTAATAGATGGTTTTCAAACACAAACTGTGACATGATGAATAGCATCCAAGCTCTTAACCCCAAAAGTGATGCATTTATGAATGAGACAACTCTGTTTTCATTTTCTCAGTTGTATGATGCAAATACTGAGGACTTGGGACATGAACTACATCAGTTCAGCAGAATTTTAGATAGGAAAATAAAGACTGGGATGCAGAGACCTGATAGTACAGTGGAGCTTGTTCAGTTAATTTAGCCTTATAAAGAAGTGTTTTTTGAGTTCTTCAGACTCTGCAAAATAGCAGTCGCAATCCCAGTCAGTTCTGCTTCCTGTGAGCGTACATTGAAGCTGGTCAAAACTTTTCTCAGATCCACCATAACTGATGAGAGACTGAGCAATCTGGGTGTGCTTAGTATTGAGTCAAGGAGGTCAAAGGCTCTTGACTTATTTGTTGATCGGTTTGCCAAAAATCACAAAAACCGCAGGATTTTGTTGCTGTAATGTGACATTTTGGGAAGGAAACTACAGCCAGCCAGATATCAGCCAGATATCACTGTTTTACGTTTATTAGAAATGTGACGGAATAGACGAAACTGATTAGTGCGCGTGCAGAACAGGTGTGCATTCTGTATTCAGTCTTCATGTTGGTTAAATAGCCTACGTGTCTGTGCTTATGAGAAATAATACATCTGAAATCTATTTTTTCTATCTATCTATCGGTAGCGGGGGCAGAGGTTTCTTCCCCTTGCCCAACCAGCTGATCGCGGCAACAGATGGGCCGCCAGGCTCTCATCGAGGGGGGGCACGCCAGAACACACCGTGTCTGATCAGCCCTGCACGCTGATAATGCCCGACATAGATGCTATGGAGGCCTTCGTCTTTAATGGACGCCGCCATGTCGCCTCCACACAATGCCAGATGTCTGGCAACGGGGGCGAGACGAAGGACGGCTGCGCCGGAAGCACCTGGACGTAAAACCCCTGCCTAAGGTGGCTTATAGGCCTCGGTGGTGGCGGTGGGGGGAGCGGTAAGCCTACACGCTCCGCTGCCTGGGTCATCAACACTGGGAAGTCCAGGCTTGCAGATCTGAGTTCAGGGCCCTCCTTGCCGTCGGAACCGGGGGTGTCGGACAAGGAGATGGCGTCATCCTCCTCTTTCTCTACGTGCACCTGAGGGCCGAACTTCCTCAAGAAGTGCTCCGCACGATGCCGGCGGCTCAGCATCGGGATCGAACGGCAGGCAACGCAGGCCGGTGTCTGGCCCACTCCCTGCTTGGCATGATCCTGTCCCAGGCACTGGAAACACTGACGATGCAGATCTGCTCCCGCAATCAGGCCAGGGCACGACGGGCAATTACGATGCTCCAGGAGTGGCTCCATTTTCAAAAATATCTTTCTCTCGCTTTCTTCCTTTCTCTCAATAGTACGTCTCGGACTCAGTGCTAGGCTATCACCTCCACTCGCTGAAGAGTAAAGGATGGTGGTCAGGAGGCGAGGCCTCCTTTTATACGGAAGTGAGATGCGCACGCATTCAGGTAGGCTCGCCCCGGGGCCGGCTACGTCCATAGAAATCTCAGTAGGTGAATGCTTGCATGATAAGGTAGTACCCATAGAGTCCAGTAGAGGGCGGAGCCTGTGAGAGATATAACTAGCATAACAAAAAAAGGACCTGACATGAGAGAAAGCAATCCTTTCTGAGTTGAGGCTTGGCACGACCATTCGAGGAAACAAACAAGACGAACTGACACAGGACAGGGGAGAGACAGGACTATTTAAACATGAGGTGAGTGGGAACAGGTGAAAACAATCAGGGGCGGGGCACACACTGATGATGGCTGGACAAACACACAGGGGGAGGAAGAAAACAGGGCCTGAAATGAAAGACAAGAGGTAAATACAAAATAAAACAGGAAATGACAGACAAAATACATAAACATAACTAACACATTTGAAGAGACACGACTGCGCTTGTTGTACACACTCAATGTATGCTGTGAATTTAAACAAAATATACAGATAGTAGTTTGGGTTAAAATAAGTTCTATGTTGTGTTTTGGTCTCCTTGGTCAAAGTGCTGCATTTCTTAGACCCGTGTATACCTCCTTTAAAGTGTTTCATAGTAATAGGAAATTAATACATTTCAAAGTCGGATATAGAAAGCAAATCTGCTGTAACCTCCACTGTAGCACTGATATAATTTTCAATTACCAAGTTCTCCCGACAGTAGCCATGACCTGCAACAGTCCAATATCAATTATCTCTTGGACAATGATTGATACCAATGGAACTTTTCTGTCAAACGTTTATTATGTATCAATATTTCCCTTTACACACTGAACAAAACCAAGGATCATGGAAAGTTACTGCTCAGGCATGGATGTCTTTGTTGTGTCACCATAAGCAGCATGCCCAGAACACAATGCTCAAGCACTTGACACATTCCCAGCTTCATGCATTCACTTGGACAACCTTGGCCAAGACATCCTTAGTGGTAATCAGGGGGATAAGAAAATATACATTGTATGTCTCTTCCTGTCTCACATTGTTTGGACAGTTTCAACCTATGGAGTGATCATGCCTACTTTAATTTGTACGTGTCATTGTCTGGAAATTCAGACAATGTTTTTATCCAACAAAGCAGTAACACATCACAGTACCCTCTTTGTACTCTCCTAGTAGAGCGTTCTATGAATTCTATGCAGCATTTAATGTATTAATACTGTAGTTTGACATAGAGGCCTGACCTGACCTGATGATACTATTTTGTCAGATCAAGTCTGAAGTTTGTCTTGCTCCATTTACAACACGAAGGACATACAATAAGAAAGGAAACAAGTGAATAGACCTTTAACACAACATTCAATCAGAATATGTTCAAGACCCGTTAACATACATTTGATTTGGGATTATCTTCTCTTTAAATGTAAAGATTGTTTGCCGCACAAAATAGAGATTCAGTCTGACCTTGGTACCCAGAATTTCCAATTTGACAGTCACAATGTATAAATGGTATATATGGTCTTTTATCAGATTTTCATCCGGTGGAGCAGATTTCACTCTATAGCTGTGGAATGCAGACAAAGCTAGACCACATTAAAGAAGATTCTTGAACTTCAACCCACTTGATTTTTCTTTGATGTGTGTCCACATATGATCACGTCAAACTTTCTCAAAGAAAGGTTGAATCAAGCGGCTCGGATGAGGATCAGCACTTGAGTAGGGAATGAGTCCTTACCCCAAATGAAGGAGTTTCTCTGGTCTTGTTCTCAAGTGAGGGGACAATGGAGAGGGAGATGGGCCCGAGAAGTGGAAAAGCGGTCGCTTTACCACACCGTTTTGAGGAAAAGATACCAGAGCCAGAAGGCAAAGCTATCTATCGCTCCATCCTCGTTCCTACTCTCACCTACAGTCATGAAGGATGGGTAATGACCAAAAAAACAAGATTTTGAGGGTACAAGTGGCCATCTTGAGTTTTCTACGGAGGTTGGCTGGCATCTTTCTTAGGGATAAGGTGAGAAGTTCAGTCATTCGGAAGAGACTCGGAGTATCTGCTCCTTTGTTTAAAGGTAGAAGTAACCAGTTGATATAGTTTGGGCAGGCCCGTTTCTAGCCAATTTGCTGCCGTAGGCAAGATTTTAGCTGGCGTACAGTAGAAAAGATAAAGATTCTAAGGAATACACAATATAATATATAAAGACTACATGAAAAATCTCTATAAAAGACCAATACACTTCAAAAATAGAAAAACGTATTGAAATAAGTTATAAAGAAGGCTTCAACAGTATTCAGTATTGTATGAACATGTTTTAATTCGGGGGTGGACATCAAAAATATATTTAAAAATGTTTTATAGTACAATGCTTCAATCTGTGGCACTTTGAGCAGAATTACTAGAGACTAGATGTAGGGGGTACAACTTTAAACACCCATATGAAAAACATTGGTTTAGATTTTAATAATCAAATAATAATGTGAACATAACCAATAATCTACCATAGCCAATAACAAATACATGTAACATATTTTATTTTTGTTGTTCATTTATATCTTATTTTACCTAGTTAACATTTATTTATTGATGTATTTTGTTTAAATATCTCCAGTTTTAAATGACATTTTTGGTTTACTGTCCTAAAGTATACATTGGAATGATTTCAAACCTATTTTTATTTATCCTAATAATTATAAAGGTGTGCCTTGGAAATATTTGTTTACATAAATTGTGATCAAAACGTTTGAGAGCAACTGAGATCACTAAAGTGAACCTGACTGATCCTCCCAGTCTGACAGGAGAGGACTCTCCCTCCACCTTTGTTGTAGAAACATCTTCTTATATAGGTTAGCGCAGCTAGCACCAGATACTAACAAAAACAATCACCGGTGTCGTGAGCCCTCTCTCTCTCCCTCGCTCGCTCGCACTTCGGCTGTGAGCTGCGGGCGCCTGATAAGCCAACATCACTTACAGTGGCCATCGTACAGGGCAAATGAAAGTGTAACTAGGGTGAAAAGGGTGTTACCTTTACTTAATTATGAATGTTGTTACATCAAGGCCGAAATTAGGATGAGTGCAAACAGTCAAAAACGTTTTTTTCCTCTTCCAGAGCTACCAGCGCAGCGCCCCCCCCAGATCTGGTGACTGCCTATGCCAAAAACCGGCCCTGAGTTTGGGCGTTCATTTCCTCGGTCCTCGGTCCTCGGTATCACCGGAAGTTGATATGTCTGCGCATGGGCGTAGGAAGCATCCTGAATGGGGGGGGGGACATTTTTAATGGGGGGTGTGGGGGTTCCCCACCATGAAAAAAATAAATAGATTTCCTGTATTCTGGTGCATTTTAACAGGTGGTTTGATACTTTTATGTGGCTATTCTAGCATGAGGAAAATGATGGGTACATTTTGTAATTTCATCCAGTAGTAAAGAAAGGAAACATATTTCATTATTAATTCAGAGCCGTCTTTGAATTTATAAAAAGTAGTTTAAATGCCCATTTTTTGTACATTTATATACAACAATAAATATTTGTGAGTGCATTGAGAGATATTGTTGTGGAGAGTCATTTATATATAAATTGCAAAATACATTTCTGAATCCTTCTGTGAGCATTTATTAATATTGAGACTGATCTGACTCCATACATATGTTAAGTTCACCTAGGAATGATATCATTGACTTAAATGTTCAAATAAATGTTGCTCTTCAGTCTATATTGGTCATATGATGCCCCTTGACTGAAATGTTTCCTGTTCAATATCCCCACTGATTTCCTTAAAATTCTGGGATGAGAGTCCACATCACAATTTTCTCTAAACTGTCATTTCCCTTTCATCACTCACCTCAGCAATAAACCTCTCTCCACTGTCCCTGTGTTCTGCCTCTGACTCAATCTCAAGCACCTAGATGTCAAGAGAGGTGGTGAAGTGATAATTATTTATTGAGCAGTATACTCTTTCACATTGAATCATAACAAGTCATACTGAATGTAAATACAACTGACTCTAAAGTAAGTCCCAGTCTGTGACATTGGACATTTTGAAGACTCAAAGTCCCATCAGTAGGTATAATATTAGCTCTATGTAATGTGCACAGAAAATAAATAGTTAACTGAATACTGGGATGGAAATTGCCTATAAGCACTCAGTAAAACCTAAACACACACAAAAAGCTTCTGAATGATAAGAAGTATAATTTAAAAAAATGCACATTACCATTTTGAGAGAGAGTACCGAAGTTAAAGAACTCAGAAAATAATCTCTTATCGAACTGAGGCTCCAGTAAAATACACTGACTGCATCTCTACATGGACATCATGGTGTTTACATGAGCACAGAGAGATCGGGTTATTCATGTTCCCTGTTTACATGATAAATACTAGTGTAACGTCCGAGGTGTTAAGGCTTCAATGATACAGTAATTCTGTGTAACAAAAACTCAGGAACTTAGTACTTTTTGGAGTGTCCCAGATAGTGCCTCCGTTTATTATTGTACAGTCACACCACGCTCTCCTTCACCACACCAGGAAAGACTGCGCATGCTCACAACACATGACCTCTCAACCCAATGCTTACACTAGTAACCCGGCATTTCGATGCCTTTTCTCATCTAAATTATTCAGTATTTGTATCTCTCTATCATGACATACAGTAAAGACGAAACTCCTCTCAAGAAGTGAGACGCTTTTGCCACCACCGCCGCCATCACTGTTAATTGATTAACTGCTACCAGCTGATGACTTACTTTCCTCTTCTTTGACATTTTTTTCTTATGTCCATGTTGTCTGGGGGAGAAAACATATCAAACCAAGTGATCGTCAGCTTTGATTTTCGCTGTATTAACAATGTCCTGAACACTTGGTGTGTGTGCCTTACCTCCGCTACCGGCATCGCTTCATGCAACAGAGCTGAGCTGTCCACCGTAACTATGGCAACACTCCTTGAACATGCGCACGCTATGTGAGAATCTGCCTTGGTACAAAGTAGCAGTGAAAACATGGTACAGAGTTTCATTGATTTGGGCATTCTCTCAATAAGCAAGTGGAATGGATTTGATAGTGAAGCACTGACACAGCGCTCTACAAAGTGCGGCGAGTGGATAGACCGATTCACGGATTTTACACATGGTAAAAGTCGGGGGGTCTAAACTAATCATTTCAAAAAGTAGGGGGGACTTATCCCACCCTCATATAATGGCTGCGACGCCCATGTGTCTGCGCCATCTTGAGTAGCGTCACAAGGCGCTTATTTCTGCAGGAGGATCGAGGAGCGAGGAGCGATAATTGACGAGCGATAATCGAGGAACTATCAGACCATCCTCTGACGTCCCATTGCTCTTAAAACTCATTTCCCTGCTTCTCGTGGTTTCCTTGCATCTCTCCATTTTCCCCTGGTGGGAGGGACTACACGCAGGGAAACGACGCAAGTGAGGGACGCAAGGATACCATTTAACCGACCTGAGATGCAGACCCAGTAAGGATGTCGTCACCTAAATCGTTTTTCAAACCCATTTGAGATTCAACCACTGATGAAAGCATCAACAAATCGCCAGAGCATCACTCACAGCGTTTTCATCTCACCAAAGATGAAATAAAGACAGCTACAGTCTCTTCATGGAGCATCTTTTTAAAAAGCAGATAGATTAAAATACCCCTTTTTTATATACAGTATGAAAGAATATCACAGCTATTCAGTGCTAACATACGTAATGTTAATTATGTTTTTCTTCCGCATTGTTAACACGGGGACGTGTATATATTACCTGTCATTTGTTAGACGCTTTTATCCAAAGCGACTTAGGGTGCGTTCACACCTGCCTTGTATAGGTCCAGTTGAATCGAACCCTGGTGCGTTTAGCCGCTTGGTGCGGTTAATTTGGGTCGGTGTGAACTCAATCCGAGACCTCTTAAGTGAACTAAACAACCGGACTCTGGTCCGCTAAAATAGGTGGTCTCGGAACGCTTGCTTGCGAACTCTGGAGCGGTTCATTGCTGGTGTGAACGCAGTCCGCACCAAAACTATAGGAAGCGTAGTATTTACGTGTCACACGATACGCAAATAGTAGTTTGGGTTAAAATAAGTTCCATGTTATGTTTTGGTCTCCTTGGTCAAAGTGCTGCATTTCTTAGACCCATGTAGGCTATACCTCCTTTAAAGTGTTTCATAGTAATAGGAAATGTATATATTTCAAAGTCGGATATAGCACTGATATCATTTTCAACTAGAGAATGCAATTCCTGAAGAAATTGCTAGTGGGAATGCTTTATGCTGAAAATCTGACGCTAAACTGCTATGCTGGAATGTAATGTGTAAGAAGAAAGTGAAGAATTTAGATTGAAATGATACATGAACACTGGGGGCTTGAATATGTGATGAGAGAAGAAAAGAAAGTCAAAAGGCTTGGAAAAGCAGCAGAATATTTGAACTGCAAACTTCTGAACTAACTTGATGGCGAATGATCTGTCGCCATGGCAACGGCATTTGTCGACACCCCATACTATGCTTAGATGCGTTGATGGCTGCATCGTTACCAAACCTGTGAAGTTTTGGGGCGTTTGGAGCAGTTTCACTGAAGTTATGAGAAAACCGTGTTTCAAGGTGAGCATTGTGAAACCTCAAAACAGTCACATATGGTGAGATCTCAGAATTGGCGTAGAGCTGTTGAGGCATGGACCGGTGATATACAAGTGAAGATTGGGGGACGATTGGACCGTGTCGGTGGGACTTACAACCACATCGTGTTTCATGGCGAGTGGTCCGTCGCCATGGCAACGGCATTTGATGAAACCCCATATTACGCTTAGATGCGTTGATGGCTGCAGCGTTACCAAACTTGTGAAGTTCTAGGCTGTTTGGAATATTTTCACTGAAGTTATGAGAAAACCGTGTTTTAAGGCTAGCATTGTGTTGCCATGGCAACGGCATTTGAAGAAATCTCAAAACTGTCCCGTAGATGTCTTCACGGCTGGACTGTTTGCACACTGCTATCTGAAGTCTGCTGCTCTGAGCATGTCAGTTGGAGTGATGACATCATCGTGTTCCATTGCACAGGTGTTTATAGTTGAGCTAACGAGTTGCCTAGACTTCAAAGGCTTCATTGTTCTGAATGTGTCTTGATGGATTGTACTTTCTTTCTATTGACGAACACGTCCTCATCTTTTGATGGCGCAATTATTTTTATGTGCGTCCCGTCAATAGCACCGACCACACCGGGTATACCTGCAATTGCCATGAAGTTGGCTTTGATCCTGTGTAGTTGTTGATTGTCCAAAGGAAACCAGATAAACTGTTGGATGATATGTGGTCTAGAGAGCGCGTTGATGGTTTGGTTTATGGCAAGGCTGACTGATGGTTGCGATATTCCTAAATCGTCGGCATTGCAAAGTTGCATTTTCCCTGTTGCTAAATATCGTAGTGTTGCCAAACATTTTATTATTCCTGTTAGTCGGGGATGTTATTGCATCCCGCACTAATTCCACAACAAGTTTGATACCCTCACGATTTAGCCTATATCTCTTGATCAATTCACATCAAGTGTCTTGTCATTTGTGTCTCCAAAACATTTAGTCTCGCAGCCATTTTCAGATTCTTTGTGAATAGGTCTTACTGAGTTAGGAGTCCTCTCGAGGACTTTTAAGCTCTCCTAAACTTAGGCGCTACTTTTAGGCCTAAAATACTTTGTGAATTGCTCTTAGTGAATAAAATTAGGAGTCCTACATTTAAGACTGACACGCCCATTATGTTTAGGAGTTTCTCTTAAATTCGCCAATTAGGAGCTACTTTTAGCCCTAAGATCCTTTGTGAATACGGCCCCAGGTGTTTATGGATACATGAACTTACCTAGCAGTAGTCAGAGCAAAATAAATCTCCCGGGCTTGGTGTGACGCATCTGCTAATATTGATGCGTTCAAGGACACTCAGAAATGCTAAAGTTACCGATGAAGAGCGCTGGAAAAGAGACTAAATTAGAGTATTTTTTGTATTTATGTTATATATTTGTTTAATAATATAATTTGTTCACAGTGTACAAATGTGAGTGGTCAGGATCCATTATCAAAAACACCGTCATGCATAAAGACTGACATGCAGAAAGAGCCTTGAACCATGTCAGTTGGAGTGATGACATCATCGTGTTCCATTACACAGGTGTTTGTATTGAGCTAATGAGGCATCCAGAGATCAAAGGTTTCCATTGTTCTGGATGAGAGATAAACCTCTTACATGTGAACGTTTTGTGGAAGAACCGTAACAGATATCTGTGAAATTTCAAAACGTGAAGCATGTCAAGGAAGTTGAGTATCTGAAGTGTAATTTTTGTGTACTTTCGGGTTAATAATGTGGCCTTTTTGGCAGTTTAACTAAAGGTGTGCGGCTGCTGCTGTGAGGAAATATCTGCCTGAAATTACAATGGGCTTTAATGGAGACATGTTGAACGTTTTTGTCACTTCATGCCCTCAAGAGGCACTTTGTTTAATTATTTTTGCTTAATTATTTGTCATTTTTCAAACTACGGGATGTTTTCCTACGTTTGTCATGAAAAATTATGTCTCAGGAATGTAGGGTTTGGGAATTATGGCAGTTTTAAAAAATGATATGAAGGCAAATTTCAAACTGTCCTCCACTCTAACTCTGACATCACGCACTCTGCCTTAACGAGCTGCGCAATGTTAAAGTTCAAATATTAAAAATGTGATGAATTATGGGATGTATCTCTGGAATTATGAAAGTTATGAATGAGAAAAGTAATAGCCATCGATTCCCGACCGAGCTGAACGTTTTGATGTTTGAACGGAGTTTCTGCGATGTTCAATGCGGGAGAAGAAGCGCGGCAAAATAAGTCGGCGGAATAATAAACTTTTCGTCCGTAGAAGAACAGTTAGTTGGAATGCTGTTAACAGCATCCCCACTAAATTACCAAGTTCTCCCGACCAGGGCCGGCCCGTAGCACTGGCGTTATAAATGTTCGCCTAGGGCGCCAGATCTGGGGAGGCGCTGTGCTGGTAGAAAAACATTTTTGACCGTTGGTGCTCATCCTAATTTTCGGCCTTGATGTAACAACATTCATAATTAAGTAAATGTAACACCCTTAGCTTTTTTGCCCCACTGTACATCCAGTACTGTGGACGATCCCCACAGGAGCAATTTGGGGTGAAATGTCTTGCCCAGGGACACAACAACATGCTGACAGCAGTGGGATTTGAACTTGCTACCCCTTGATTCCAAGTCCAGCACACCAGCCACTGTGCCACAGCCTCCCACATACATCCGTGACGCAGTCGCGCAGAGCTACGTTAATGCGGAAGGTGGCGTGGCTACATCTCAATTGGGTTGTAAAAATCATTGACGCCACCTGGATGCCTCCCTAAGGGCAGAACCAGGACCAGGTAGAGGGATTATATCTCCTTGCAGGGAAAGAGAAGTTTGGGGCCTTCAGCTGGAACTGCTTCCTCCGTGACCCGACCCCGGATAAGCTCTAGATCAGTGGTCACCAACCAGTCGATCGCGATCGACCGGTCGATCGCGAGTGTGGTGCGGGTAGATCGCGGACCGTTAACAAAAAAAGTAACAAAAGAAAGAAAAATAAAACAAAAATAATAATGTTTGAAAAATATGTTTTTAGATGTAAACATATCATCCACCACCCCGTTAGCAGGTGCCACTTGATTGACGTATATTTGAGACACCTCAATAATATAATACATTAACCGTGCTTTATGTGAACCTCATCATGACACAAGAGAGGACGGCAGGACTGCAATTTCCCGTTTTCAGTGAATGCAACAGAGGCAAGTCACCAGACCAATCAGAGAGTTGCATGGAAATACACGTGTGCTTGTGTCATTCAAGCTCGGCTGTGTGTGTGTGTGTGTGTGTGTGTGTGTGTGTGTGTGTGTGTGTGTGTGTGTGTGTGTGTGTGTGTGTGTGTGTGTGTGTGTGTGTGTGTGTGTGTGTGTGTGTGTGTGTGTGTGTGTGTGTGTGTGTGTGTGTGTGTGTGTGTGTGTGTGTGTGTGTGTGTGTGTGTGTGTGTGTGGCAATAGCGCATTTAGTGTGATAGAGAGAGAGGGAGAGAGGGAGAGAGAGGGACCGGTGCTAGCGAGGACCGTGATGTTAGCATCTGGTTAGCTAGCTGCACTAACGGACATAAGGAGCTGTTTCCACAACAAGCTGGAGGAGATCTTCCACTGTCAGACTGAGGGGCTCAGGTGAGCTAAAGGACTCTCAGTGTTTAGATTAGAACGGTTTTGTCAAAAATTATTCAAAAGATTATTTCCGCGGTACACCTTCATATGATCATTATAGTTATACAAACAATAAGAGAATAAATGAAAAACAGGTATGAAATACTATATGGCAGTAAAACAAGAATACAGTTTGAAAGGGGAGTGATTTGTAAAATATCCATAAAGAAAAAGAAAATCTGTTTACAGTTCTATCTCATATGGGTGCTGAGAGATGAATCCATAGATCTCTTCATGTTGCTCTCAAAGTGCACCAGATTGATGCTTTCATCTTCAATATTTAAAAAAAAAACTTCCCGGGGGAGCATCCCCCCGGACCCCCCTAGAGGAGGTGAGAACCTAGAAGAGGACCCCCTAGAGGAGGTGATGTCCGCCCCCCACTTACACATAGCACTTTACCCCTGCCTATATGCTGTGAGCTGATTATGGAGCCTTCATTGTAACAGTAATTCAGATGCAATTCGCCTATATAAAAGGCCTCAAATTGGAAGCACTGTCTGGGCCATCTTTTTCACTCAATTCTGCAATAGGTAGATCTCGCCTTTCACCTAGGCCGAGGTCCTTGATCTTGGGCTTAAAAAGGTTGGTGACCACTGCTCTAGATGGATGGATGGATGGATGGTTGAGTTATTTGAGGTTTCTCTGAAATTTACGAAGTAAATCAAAAAGGTTTTGCTTAAAAGGCTGGTCCAAAAATACTATCCTCAATGCTTAGTTATTATAACGTATATAATTTGTTTTGTGCTGCATGGTTATTTCATTTATAGCCTCTCTAATTATTCAGTTTTGGAGGATTAAATAGACAGATCATTAGTATAATGATGTTTACCTTCCACTGACTTGTTTAAAGCAAACAGTCAGCTTAAACATCCAGTTAATGGACAGAACTCCTGACATATTTCTTTGTTTTGAGAAAAATATATCAGTTGTTAAAGAAAAACAAACATAAAACTTCATATATTTAGTTGTGTTTGAAGGTCTCTTAAAACGGCTTATTAACACTATCCTTTTTTGGTCTCAAGGGATTTTCAAGAGCCGTAAATCAAGCAGTAAACAACACATTAATGCTTATTTTTCTTAAGTGATTTTAACTATGCGTCAACACTCTTTTCTAATTGCTCCTAAAGGGGTCTTAAGACGAAGACATAAATCAGATATTATTCAGCAGAAAGCAGGTTAGGTTAATAAAATGCATTGTAGTTCTTAACTAACACACACAACTTGGTTAGCCTGTGAGATAATACTGACATATACATGGGTCTTTATAAGTTCTTCTTATATGATCCAGGTTATATTTACAGACATGTTCATAATGTCAGTGTAGCATATATTGTGTTTTAATTGCTGCACTTTATTTATACCAAATCAGATATACTATTACACCATGGTCTCATTCCCTGGATTTTAAATACCAACAATTTGGCATTTGTTGCGTGTTATTACTGACTACTACTTTAGAGTATAATTGAGGAAATCAAACTTTAATCTAACTACACCCCATGTAAACCAGGGGTGTCCAAACTACGGCCCGGGTGCCAACTGCGGCCCGTGGTCGCTTTTGAATTGGCCCGCAGCAAATTCTAAAAATATAATGGAAAAGTGCCCACACCTGAAAGTTGTGCTTGTCTTATATTGTACTTGTTAAATATACATGTACAACATTTATATCACTGTTTTAAAGTAATTTATGTCAGTTTTAATGAGCCATTTCAAATAGATTCAGTCAATTAAACAAATCTTAGTTGATAAAAAAAAATCCCAACAATTTCTTTGCATAACAAGTTTGAATTTTACCCTTTCTGCAAACACTTTTTGTGACAAATAAATAATACGCTATTAATGGAAAGCTTCGATGGAGGCTATTGTTTTAATTCAATTATCAAGAATAATTTACCTACATTTGATTGATTTTAAATGTAGAACTTATTTTAGGAGGCAAAATATTTAATCGCAGCCCTTCGTATATTTTTCTGTATGTGGCCCTCAGTGAAACATTTTTGGTCACCCCTGCTGCAACCAATCAAGCTTTAGTGGCTGATTATTCCTAACTACTGTATATGTGTATCATAGCCAGAATATATCATATCTGGGGATAAATGACTTGGCATACCAAGAACATAGTATCACTTTTGAATAGAATGTTGCTTCTTACAGAGGAAAAGCCTTGCTCATTTCAAGGTATTCTGGGATTCCTGCTGCTAGCCTTACTAAAGTATTAGTTTATGGTGGTTAGCTCTGTATTTAGTTATGCAGCTATGAAATGCAAACCACATATATAAGATCAGAAGTTCAATATGTCAAGAACATATTGGCATAACTTCGGAATGTTTTCACATTCAGGTAAACATCTTCTGTTCTTTGACAAATATCCAAGTACGAATGTGTATCTGAGTTTCAAAAGGCATGCAAATCATCAGTGAAAAGAAGAAACATGGAGAGAAAAAAAACGAGCTCATATAAAACCAAAAAACTGCTTATATTCACGTTTACTTTTGTTTCTGTGGACACCTGAAGCTACTTCACACACCTCACCATTGGGGGGGGAGGGGGCATCTAGCCTTCAAGCCATTCACACTAACAAGTCTCCACTTTTTACCTCCTCACAGCAACACTGGGCATCCAACTCAAACCTGTCTTTATGAAATAAAAAAAGCAAACAACAACAAAGGAACACTGCTGGCAAAGAAGAATGTATTGATTTATTGTTTATGCTAACGAGAGTTTGTAGTTGAAACAAACAGACTTTTCTTTTGTTTCATCCCAAGTCCCACCCCTAAAATCGTCTCGGCCCCAATAAACAATATGCTTTTGAAAATACAAAAGCTTCTCTGATGTTGATCCCAACGTTTCTATCCAATGTATGCATCTGTTTGAGTGTGTGTGTGTGTGTGTGTGTGTGTGAGATCCAGCCCTTCTCTTCTCTCACCTGGGGCTCCTAACTAGCTCGGAGAGTACGGTCTTGTGGCTATAGGTAGCGCAGGGCAATTACACAACTATCATTTGCTGGAGACTGCTTTTGTCTTTGATGATGCTCCTCAAACAACAATGCCTTCCTTCTCTTCATCCCCCACCGGTACTCGCACAGTGTTAATTACCAAAGATGATTACCATCTGCATCCAAACCACTGTTTCCCAAACGGTGGGCTAGGATCCTGATGTGGGTCGCACGCAATTCTGAAGAGAACTTTGATAAGGTATAAAGTGGATATCATGTCAGATGATAAACTGAGCTTTAGTTGAGGTGTTATTTTTCCTTACTAACAGTCAAGCTTCGAAAAGAGCGGGAACATGATCTTGACAAGAAAAATGTGCAGAGTACACACAAGAATACTGTAATAGTTTACACTATGTTCACCTGCAGTTCATGATTAGCATCTGTGTGTAGAGAAGGCCCGATTCCCCTCTGTGACGGAGTGAACTCTGTTTGTAGTCAGACTCACAGCTGAATGAGGCTGTGAAGGCAGATTTAGACATTTCTCTTTCCTCAGGTAAGTCAATGAGAAAAAGGTATGTTGGGCCCAATGGCAACACAGACTGACATGGAAGTTGTAGTACCACTGTTTGGTCAATTCAGTCAGGGGTTTGATCCCCTGCAGTCAACGTGTCCTTGGGCAAGAACCGTCAGCCATATAACATGACATTTATTTCTCAGAGCTTGCACTGAAAAGAGCAGCCACACGTGGCGACACTCAGTAACAGTAGTTAGGAGTGCAAGGAGTTTAAATGAAAAGTCATTCTGGAAACTACAGGTAAGGATATTATTTGATTTTCAATTGAATTTTTATTTTATTTTAAAGAGGCCCTATTATGCTTTTGGGGTTTTCCCTTTCCTGTAGTGTGATATATAGGTTTTTGTACATGTAAATGGACAGACACTTTCACTTTTTGTGAAAAGGTGTCCGTTTTTTAACATTGAAGCATGTCAGCATGTCACAGTAGAAGCACACAAATAGTATGTACTCTTATACCCAACCCCACCCTTTACGGAGCTAAAGCAAAAAGGAAAACCACTTCTCAGAAGTGTTGTATTGGCTTTTGTTGTGAGTGTGTGTGCAAAGTGGATTTGAATGGAAAATGTAATTAGTAAAAATAAACTAAAATCATGATCACTATGAGGCCAATATACCCTATTTATTACCATATAACTGATACTATTTTCACAAAGTGTCAGCTTCAGTCAGTAAAGGCTGTAATCATTCCAATAAAGCGCTGGGTAAACAGAGTTATGCTTGGTTTACCTTCCATTATAAACTCACTGATACACATCCACACACTTTGTCACCTCGATGCCAAGAACAGATATGCCCATGTTTTTTTTATACTTTATATTTTTTAGGCTGAGCACATCGCCAGCACAGTGGGAATGCATTATTCAAATAGATCTTTGTTACTTCTCCAAGATGATTGTGGCACAATCAGCCATGAAATAAGTTTGCTGTTTTAAAAGTGTTATTCTCCCTCAGGTCTCTCAGGTGTAGCTTTGTATTCAGGTCGGCTTGCCTGCGCCAAAAATCAATCTCAATCAAAGGTGGTGAGGAGTTTATCATAAATTATCATGAAAAGGGTTCCCACTCAGTAGATGCTTAATTACAATCTCATTTGAATAAGTTTGCATATTAATGAGTCTGGAATGAAAATGGTTTGTGGGGTTTGATATGGGGGGCCGCGGGGTAACCCACGGCGATAATGACGACCCTTTAAAATGTATGCGATATTATTGCTGCTGGAGAGTCGCACACTTCTTTCTCTCTACACATACACACACTTGTACATATGCATGCTCCCATAAAGGCATATGCTAACACTCACAAAGAGACACACAGGCTATACACACATTAGTGCTCACATGCACACTCAGGGGCGATATAATATGATTAATGGGGGAGTGTCTCTGACATTAATAAACTATAACCAAATTAAAGACTTCATTAGTCTCAACTTGGGCGCAGTGTTTGGTCACACGGTGAATCAGCGCTGTGTGATGTTTGCCTCACGTTACTTTTCTTTTCTCCCTTCACACACCAACAAAGTTTACTTTCAAATAAAGTTCAGATTATGGTCCGCCTTTAGTTTAGTGTTGCTGATGCGCATTGCGCAGCCATGTGACTGTGATATAGTTTGTTTATGGCCTAACGTTAGCTTTTTACTTCTGCCTTTTGCATTTTATGCTTCAAAAATGTGTTGTTACCATGTGGAGATTATCCTGAGAATAAAACGTGTTAGTGTGTGTTTATCACAGAGATTATTGTCTGCAATATACAGAAATCCAATGGGGAAATCTGATTGCTTTTTGTCGAGGTAGCCCTTTGCGATGCTAACTTCCAGGTCGTCCTACAACATGTGTCAAATTGATTTATTTTGTTTTTATAAATACTACTGTTCGATTAGTTCTGTCTATTCTTGCAGCAACATTTCATATTTAATCAATACAGGGATTCATGTTGATGACATCCACTGTCTAAAAATTCACTTACAGGCAGGCACAAGCTGTAATATCAAAAATAAAGTTCCTGACTCTATTTTAAGGTTTCATTATATAATAGTGTCAAGTTCCATTTGCCACATTTTAATACTTGTAAATTATTCTGTTATTGCAGTTTCACACATTGTGGTGATGTTGCTATTAGCAATGACAGGATGCTTCCAAATGTGTGCTTGCACTTCCTCTATTGTCACATCCAATGGAAGTTATGTTCATTTGAACTTTTAATGAATGTACATTCATTAAATGAATGTACATTCATTAAATGTACCTCCCCTGAAACGCCTCCATTGGACTCCTTTGTTTCCTTCTGTAACATGTTGACATCACGATGTAACACTCGCGCTTATATTGGCTAGCGCTAAAACACATTGCACATGATAGGGTAATGGGCGGGACATCTCTAAGAGGTTTACCAATCACAACAGAGCCGGCCAGCTAACCAATCAGAGCAGACTGGGCTCTGGTTTCAGACAGAGGGTGAAAAGAGGTGCTGCAGCAGACAGTATGAGAAGAATAAAGAGCTTTTTGAGCATTAAAGCATGGAAACATGTCACAGTAGAGACACAAAATACTAATATGAAACCTTCTTTAACTTCAGACGGCTATAAACAGCAGTGATCATAAAAGCTCAGTTTGTCCACTTCAGCAAAACCTTTGCAGGTAAAGGGATCCAAACGTTCCTTCTTTGATATAAATTCTAAATAAAAATCGGGAAAACTGGTTTGCTTTATGCGCCTGTGACATACAGATGTTGTTAGATCAGCGGGAGGTGGATATCTGCATGACTCACAAAACGAGATGAATTGAACAGTCTTGGCAGTGCTTACTGAACACTGTGTGTTATTTAAATATATATATATATATATATACATTTCTGAATATCCACCCATATAAAGACTTGAATAGTTTATCCCAGCTGCTAATCTCTGATGACCCATTTATCTGCTACTCTGTAGGGAAATAACTCAACACAAGGACAACAAAAATCCTATTTTGTGATGTCAGAATGTACAGATTAATGTTTTAAGTTAAACAGAAAGGGGATAATATTTATTTCCCTGTGTTTTTGTGAAATAGCTTACGACTCTTGATTTAGCTTGCAGACAGACACTTATCCATAAAAACAGCAGGAGTTATGATCTGGCCAAAGAGGAAAGGCTGTGGTTGTTATGTAATTAAGGCAGTGATGGAATTAAGCATTACTTAAGTAAGGTACTTGTACTTTACTTGAGTGTTGTTTGAGTCTTTCTTCCAACTTTACTACAATCTAATTAGAAATATGGTGCTTGGACAAACTTAGATAATGCACTCATCATATCTTCTAACTAAATTATATCATGCGTAAATAATAAATGAATGAATTAATAATGTATTATCTATAAAGGATAAATGGTAAGATTATTACAAAGTTTTAATTTACAGCTATACTGTATTTTTAGAACTGTAATGTTCTGCATAAGCCATATTAAAAAAATGACAGGACTGACTATTTAACGTGTGATTTTGCAAATAAAACATTCTCTTTGTACATGAAATAAATCATGGAATCATGTTTGGGATTTCACATGTTAAATTCAACAGTAGAAATAGATTCAAACATAAATCTAAAAGTGTGAAAAGGTGAGCAAAAGGATTAAAGGTGCCTCTCCATCCCCGCTCATAAGGCCTACAGGAGAACGTAATGAGAGCACTGTAAACATTATGCAACACTGTATAATGCATAGTGCTCCAGATAGTGCTTTAAGTAGAGTGTCACCTTTGTTCTCCATAGGAAGCGTGCTTAGTGGAGCTCAATTGTTGTGAACAACGTGCTGCAACAATACATCTGTCTGTAACAGTGCTGTGTGTGTGTGTGTGTGTGTGTGTGTGTGTGTGTGTGTGTGTGTGTGTGTGTGTGTGTGTGTGTGTGTGTGTGTGTGTGTGTGTGTGTGTGTGTGTGTGCGTGTGTGTGTGTGTGCGTGTGTATCTCTGTGTGTGTGCATGCAGTTCAACAGGACTGCTTCAGAGACCTTGGGGCTTCCAAGAAATACAAATCCAGAGAGAGAGGAAAGTGAGTGCCGTCCAATGGGATGATGGCAAGGATCATTCATCCTTGATGCAACAGCAGGGACTAGTGGTGAAAGACTGCAACGGACGTGCACTTTTCCTTTCCTCTGTTTCCATGTTCCTTCATCTTTGTTTACCTCCCCTCTCGTTCTCAATCACTCTGCCGTTGTTTCTGCTCTTTTCTCCCCCCCTCATTCCCTTCTTTCATTCACCTCCCAGACTTGACCTTTTCCTCTGTTTGCAAGATTATTACAGCTACAATTATTACAGATTACGCCAAGGGAAGAGCACACACACCCACACAAGCACATGCTCACCGCACACACACCCACACAAGCACACGCACACAGCGCACACACACACACACGCACGCGCACACACACACACACACACACACACACACACACACACACACACACACACACACACACACACACACACAGACACACACACACACACACACACACACACAACACAAAGCAGCTTTTTATTAGATCTGTACAATAGCGCGTATTGACTTCTCATTTCACCTAAAGGGCAACACCCATGAAATAGGGGAATTATATTTCTATTGTTTTTTTAATTTATTAAATATGCATTGGGAGTCACTCTCACCCTTTGCACCTGTGTTGCATTTTACACACAATTGTATAGAAGCTGTAGGGAAAATGTATTTTTGACCCATAATGAAAGAGAGCATTTCTTCAATCGGCGGCTTTCTTTAAGTGACAGTAATGAGACAGAGGGGATGACACATGGCAAAAGGTCCCAGGCCGGATTTGAACCCAGGTTCTCCACATGGTGACTGATCTTTACGGTGGCCCACAGGGTACATTTTAAGGTTTTCCAAAACAGCATGTTCTCTTTTTTGTATTTCATGACCTTTAACACCCAACCTGTGGTTGCTCATTTTAAACACTGTTTTATAAGCTGTTAATGAAAATGCATTTATTTTCAATTTTTCCATATTTTGAGAGACACTTTGACCCATGAAAGGGACGATTTTAAGCTTTCCAAAACAGCTTGTTTTTGGAAATTCAACCATGCTTCCCTTCAATTTTATTTGCATTTCTTGACAACATAGAAACATAAATCATCATATTTGACTGTGTATTTCGCAGCGTGTTGACGATCAGTAACATAAAAAAGACGGGAGGTGGAGAGTGTTCAGCTGTGTGGAAGAATCTGAGTTTAATCAGAGCTGAGGGCAAGCAGATTAATTACACTGCGACTTTATACACACAACACCTCAAGTACACGCTTCACGTTCACACACATGCTCGCACACACGGACTCACACATGAGTGTAAAATCATAGACACCGGTGGCCTTGGCTAATGAAGACAGCATGCTAATGAGCAAGTGTAGCCCCTGTAAAAAAAAAAGGGGAAAGAAAACAGCCGCGGAGCAAATAATTCATAAGAGTCATATTGATCTGTGAGTAGAGACGTTAAGCCTCCATTAAGGGCAACAAAAGGAAGGCATCATGCTTCATCAACAGGAGAAGCTGAAGGGAGAAATGTGAGATCACAGACAGATTGTCATTAAGGACGTCATGTGACATGCACACACTGTTTGCACTCATGCACGCCTGATCACAATGACAGCAACACACACACACACACACGGGTAGAAAAGTAGACGTGTGCCCTTACACTGTAACACAGAAGGAGGGGAGGAGGAAGAGACAATAATGAAAGATTAAGAGGAGGAGAAGGAGAACAAGAAGGGAGGGCTGCTCTAATAAATCAAGAAAACACGCAGCTCCGTTTGTTTGGTGACGGACTCAGGGTGAGCTTTTATGAGAGTGCTGCGATCCGGCAGCCCGACGCATGAATACTAAATCTTTACCGTTAAATAGCCACGCTCAGCATGGGCCCCGTGATGGGATGGCACTGGAGGAAGTGTGGAGGAATCTAACTCTGTGTACACAGATTGGAACAAATATAAAGACTGTTATTTATTTATTTGCATTTTTAGAACTTTAACGGTTACAGAATGGGCAAAATCTTATTTTGAAAAAACATGTTATTGAAGTTAAATAGCTCAAACTCCAAATCCTCAAAAAAAGGTCTGACTGTAGTACGTTGTCATTGTGACATTTCCAGAGGTTTCTATGTTGTACATGTTGGGTTCCCATCCAAATGGATTATTGGATTAGATTATAACTCTCTGCCTTGGGTGTTGGAAACATCCAACCAATGCTTCAAAGGATTACAGAATACATGGCGTAGCCATCATCGATACGCAAATGTGCAGTTAAGATCAATCGATGTAAAGAGAACTGGATAAAGCGTTGGCGGTGGGACCCTTTAATTCCTATGAGCTCTGTGGTGCATGGAGCCAAAATGGCCTGAAAGCAAAAGTATCCATATCTAGGCCCAGAGAGCATCTCCAATCGGCAACGCTGAATCCTAATGATTTAAATAAGGGCTATAAAAGTGTTCCTTTTGGGAAGTTTAAAAAAAAGGTCAGCTGATTCACCGAGATGTCTTTCCCAATTGAAGTTAATAGGAAAAAGTATATTTGGGCCCAATGACGTGACTGACTGACACATAGTTGCAGTACCAGCGTTTGGCCACTACATAAATTAGCTTCAAGGTCTCTGCAATTCCAAGAGGCTTCTCAAAGCCCATACCAGGGGCAGCGCCAGGGGGTAGTTTGGAGTTGCTATAGCAACTCCAATAATTGGCCTAGCAACGGCTTAGCAACCCCATTTTTTTAAATGAAAATGCATCTATATATATTTATACACATTCTCGTGAGATCTATCAGGGGTCGTTGTAAGTTAAAGTGCAAACTGTTACTTGGCTAATGTTGTTATAATTCTCAGTGTGTGAACACTATCGAAAATGGAAAGATTTCTCACAAGTCAGCGTAAACGACCGCGATCTCCAACAGAGCCGGACCACCCTGCTATCCGTGTGTGTGTGTGTGTGTGTGTGTGTGCGTGTGTGTGTGTGTGTGTGTGCGCGTGCGTGCGTGCGTGCGTGTGTGTGTGTGTGTGTGTGTGTGTGTGTGTGTGTGTGTGTGTGTGTGTGTGTGTGTGCGCGTCTGTCTATTTGCAGTGTGGTGATGAGGTTAAATGCCACAGCATGCCAGTTGAAACAGTGAACGATCGTTATTGTGTACTTGTATGCTTAGGGTGTAATGGTATTATACAAAAATATTGTATTGTCAAATTCTGCTTTTACAAACTTATTTTGGTTGTGCTTGCCTTGCAAAGTAATGTTATAAGTGTCAAATAAATGCTTTAATTTAAATATTAATGATCATATTGTAGCGTGTCCAAACTAATAGTTATGTCAGTTATCAGATGTGCACAGTTTAGTACATTTGTGTAACGTTATTTAGGCAATGTTGTTGGTGGGAGCTGGGGCAGGTCTGCCAACATTTGAGTTCAGCTTGGAGTGAGATTTTTTTTTTGGTGATCCGAAAAAAGAAACATTCATGTGTAAAGTGTTACACATGTATTGAACATGTACAAACTAGGGTTTGAGAGCAAAATGAATTTAAGGATACAGCTCTCAACACCCAAATGAAACAGAACTGTAAACAGATTTTCTTTTTCTTTATGGATATTTTACAAATAACTCATTTAAACTTTATTCTTGTTTTACTGTCATAGTATTTCATAATTGTTTTTCATTTATTCTCATAAATGGTGACTAAAACCTTTGAGAACCACTGATATAACTAGACTAAAGTTAACTATCTAAACAGAGTCCCTTACCTCACTGAGCTGTTATCTCTCTCAGTCTGACAGGAGAGAGCTCTCCCTCTCATTGTTTGAGAAACAGCTTCTAATATCCGTTAGCGCAGCTAGCTACCCAGATGCTAAAAACAACAATGCAAATAGTGAGTTTGGTAGAAATATACTGTATAATAGTAAAGTTATTTAAGATGATGCCATATTTATTGAAGATTTACATTATACATATTCCCCAAAATTATTCAAAAGCATATTCTTCAAAACTTTCTGCTGTAGTATGACCAACAGAAGACTATTGATGTGTGTCTAGTGAGTTTGGCAGTAATAAGCTGTATAATAGTGATTGAATATTATTGTATTCTCTTTTTTCGGAAATGCACTTTGCAGACGGTCCCTGAGCACTCGTTTCTTCTCCGGCTGCAGATAGACCCCAATGTAATGTGTCCAGCTCGGAGTGCGGCGCGTATTGGCTTTTTTTTTTGATCAAAATGTGATTGTAGTTCGTTTTCAACCTCACCACGGTACTTAGGAGACGTCATTTGTGTCTGAATAACGTTTTGTTAATGAGTTATTGATCCGTGAAATCAGAATCTCCCAATATCGTTCCAACTTTACTGAAGCCAGAAGATCGTTTCATTTCGTAGACCGCTCGGTTTGCTGTTCCTTCACTTTATTTTTATATTTATATACATTTATTTTGGACGAAAACTTAGCGTGAGAAAAGGCAAGTGTGGCGTGAGTGCGTGAGATATGGGTTAATTGTGTGACTCTCACGCTCAATGCGTGAGTGTTGGCAGCCCTGGCTAGGGAGAGACCGCCCCTTCCAGGTGTGTGTTTGCGTTTACCGGTGTGTGTGGAGGGAGTACGAGACGGTAGGAGTTGTGTTCGAGTGTGGGGAAAAGTCATAGTGAGTGTTATACTATTGATTGGTTATGTAGCGTGGCTGTGGCCGTCAATACCAGAAAATAAAGAGAACGTTTTTCGACATTGAAGGCTCGAGAGATCTGTGATTTTGAATAGCGGTGAACATTACAATATGAACAGGCTTGTGCTTGGTCGACCGGTATTGTTTGTTTATTTATTTTGAAAATTAACTAGCAACGCTGTGCTGTCATATAGCAACTGCTAAGCTACTTCAGCAAAAACATCCTGGCGCCGCCCATGGCCCAGACGCAATGCATTGTGGGTCTTGTTAAAAGCACGTATGTCCAAAGCTTGATGCTGCAATATTACGTTTAGGTAAATTAACAGTTGAATCACTTCTTGCATGGAGTCACTCAAAATAACAAAACTACAAGGGTTGATCACACGTCCCAGTCTGCAGTTCCCTTATAGCTTATTGAGCCTTTTAGGGTCTTTCAGCTCATTATTTTGGTATTACGGCTATCAACTTTCCTGCGGTAGGCAGATAAAGTTAGCTGGTGAATGAGTGAAGAATTTAGCAGTTGGAATGCCAGATATTTCCCTCAGGAGTTGTTGGAGACCAAACTAGAGCTAAAAGTAGAGTGAAATATTGGACTTAGATTCAACGTGTCTCTAGAAGCAGAACTACAAATGCATGTTAATGTTGCTCCGTGTCTGTTGGATATGCAAATGGCCAGATGTTAGCACATTTACAAGGTGGTAATAATTCACTGTTGCGTTCGCTGCTCTTTATGCAACAATATGTCTTTCTTTTGTTTCTTAATTTAAGTGAACTGGTCTTTTAAAATAAATGCTATTGTTGTCTGTCAGAAGTGGGATATGAACACCTGAACACCCAAGTGCCTCAGCTTGCATAGGCAGTATAACACCTGGAGTGGTGAGGGGAAGGAAGTGCAACATGTTTCTTATGCAAATGATTTCTAAGATACTCAAAATGAAACCTTTGTGTTTGTAGGTAATGTATTTTAAAGGATATGTGTGCTGTTCACTTGAGGCAGGAAACTTGACAAGATAGGCAACAAAGACACAAAATATTGCACGTAGGTGTTATAAGTATATGGGTGCTTTATCTTTTTCATTAATTAATTCAGAGTTTTGTCTATGGCTTGGTGAAATAGACTTGTATAAGAGAGGAATCTTGTAATAAAAATGGCTGGCTAACATTAGTACATATTTCTATTAGTGTGCAGTGATTTCAGTGTTTTTGATGAAGTACAAAAATAATAAATAATGTATAAGATATTTAATGAGAAAGAAATGCCATCAAATATATGTATGCGTGAGTACAAAGCTAATTGTGAAGGTATGTTGAGTATTATTTTGACTATTTCTCAATTTTCATACATCATCAACACACACACACACACACACACACACACACACACACACACACACACACACACACACACACACACACACACACACACACACACACACACACACACACACAGTTCTCAGTGCATCAGAATGATTGAGATTGCCCTGGCAGAGGTCCAAACCTTGTTTTGGGTTTAGCCCATGTTGAGAGAGGGGAGCAGAAGCGGAGAGTGATATACTTCATCCCGGCTCTCATTAGACAACTCGGGGAACACGTCAAACTGCAATTTGTTTCCCTTGCATCCAATAAACAGCTCATTCACCGGTCAATCAGTCACCACAGCGGCTAGTCAGATTAAACCCAGCGGAGGTTGACAGAAAGAAAAGAAATCCAGAGGAGAAGCATGTTCAGAGGAGAAGTGGGGAGAAGACAGCTGAGACAAAGAAACAAAGACAATCATACATGGGAAATATTTGGTACCGTTTACAAAATAATAGATGGTGAACCCCACCTGCTGGGTCATACACTGTAGTGGTTCATACTTAGAACATACAGTATCTGTCCTGCCACCAATATTGTGGTGGCAGGACAGAACAATATCTGAATATTGAATGCAAAATCGTTTTAAATAATATGTTGCTAAAGAAGTAAAGTCTACTAAACTCATATGGGAATACTTTGTTTTATTTTAAGGTAAAGCAGTAAATGATTGGACTCTATGCATATATGACAATCAGTTGTTGTACCAGAAATGTTTCAGGCAAAGTGTGTTAACCCCCCATTCAGTGGACGTTCGATTTGGTTTATGATTGTCCTTGATTGAGTATTTTATATGAACTAAATTGATTAGGCCTTTAAATCATATAATTCCACAGTGAGAGTCTCAGCGTTCTTTGGCAATGGGACAGTCATTGTCTATTAGCAAGTCCACACTCGGTTAGCCTCAGCATGCACAGCTCATATAGCAACTGGCAATGATGAACCAGAATTTGAAGAGCCTCTGATGTCATAAAGATATATAATTTGGAAGCCTTGTGTTTCTGAACGCATTACAGAAACACTGGACAACGAATGGTGCATTAGATGGACAATGTGTTCCGACTTGTACTGAAGCTGGATACAATTGAGGTTAGGGTTAGGCCTCACTGACACTGAACTGCCAAGCAGAGCCTTTACAGAACATTTACATCAGTCAGGGCTGAACACAACTAAACTCTTTAATCTTTAAGGGATATATATCATTGCCTTATGTGGGGTTACTTATCTATAGTCGTATTACCTACAGCGGAAAGCAGTTGGCAATGGAATTATGTTGACGGGGCAAAATTATCGATACCTGTATAAGTGTACTGTATATTTATGATATTTGCACCACTGTACCTTGCCATTACACAGCCTTTTTCAATGGGTGATTGAAGATGCTATCTATACCCTCTACAAAGCTACCAGAAACAATGGACAAAGGCAGGTTACTGTAGCATGGCTGTCTAAGTATTTGTTTAGTTTGTATTATTTACCTTATGTCACTGTTTGATTGCTGTAATTTTCATTATAATAAACATGGTTAAAATGGCACTATGGTTCACCCTCATTATGAACTTATTATAGGGCCTAATGATGGCAGAACTGCCTTGAATAAATGTTCTGTAACCTTTCTGTTGACATGATCCCTGGGTCAAGAAACCGGCCTGCAGGACTCACAGAGGACACCAAAGGAATGTTAATGACAACGCACCCATTTACAGCAGAATAGATAATAGCTTCGCATGGCACTGACTCTTTTAAGGGCCATCTCTCACAACCCTAGAAACCACAGATGGCGAGGTGAAATCAGGAAACACAGAACAAAGGAACTGACTTTGTAATGCTGAATTGAATTTACGCTAGTAGTTGATTGTTATTTTTGAATTAACAATACATTCACAATTGGAAATTACTATATGATTCAATACTGTTTTTGATGCAGAAACAAAAGCAACCAAACTAACAGGAGCTATTTACACCTATAGCACAAATTACAGGTGCAAAACCCATTTCTGCCCTTACATTTTTTCCGCATTCATTCAGACTGAGATGTAAAAGGAGTATGAGAACCTCCTGCAACAATAGCCGCTTTCACGCCAAGTACTTTGCCGTACTTAGTACCGGCACTTATTGCCCGGCACTCATGCCCCTTTCACACCAACGCGGTTTCAGGGTTGGTTTGGAGCTGGAGCTTGAAAAGCACCGTTTTTTCCTGTTCGCACTGCAGCGGAGCCGCCTCTAAGCTCCGGGATCCGGTTCGTTTCAAGCACCAAAAAGTTATCGGTCTAGAAAGCAAGCACCGCAAATGTCACGCTTACGTCGGAGGCGGGGGCAGGGGCGAGATCAACCTCTAACAACAACAAGCCTAACCCTGTGTAATGTTGTTTTTATAGGCAATCATTTAAGCTTTGTTAATTCCAGGTTGTGCAATAAGTTCATTTCAATAGGTTTTGCAATAAACATTGAACCAGTCCAGCCCTCGACTAGTACCCATTTTTTTATTTTGGCTCACTGTGTAATGCTGCGTTCACACCGGACGCGATGCGAATATTCGCAACGCTCTAAACGCTCGAGTTTCACCGCGGCTGCCAGCTGTGTTTACTCGCATCATTCACACAAGACGCGCTGGCTCGGGAGCTACAACTACAACAAAATGAACATATTTTACCTTGATTAAATTGTAATACACGTTTCTAAACGATGCCGAAGTAACAACTAGACCCTCCAGAAAAACGCGGCAAAAAATCCTTGATTATGCGGGCTAAAATCCTTGATTATGCGGGCTAAAATCCTTGATTATGCGATTAAACGTGCTGGGTTTTTATGTGATTTTATGCGCTGAAATTGCGGGAAGTTGCAAAAAAGAATAGATTTTATTTTAAATATCGGGCTGTCTTATTTATTCTCTCTCACACACAACCTGCCACTAACGTTAAACCCCTTTCCTATTCAATTAAACACATTCAATGTTTATTTATTGTAAAATAAATTGGGCTATTTTAATCACACTCTCTCTCTCTCTCACACACACACACACACACTTCTCCGCCTCATTCTGTTTTCATTTACTCGTTCGTTATCTGACCAGCTTCAATCTTGTAGGCTACTCACTTCGTTTCTTGTAGCCCTCGAAAGTTTATTTTAATTTTTTATTTGTACGCCACATAATTATAGTGTACTATGTTTTGTATGTTTTGCATGTTTGTGTGTGTGTGTGTGTATGTGTGTGACTGCTGTTGTCCTTGTCAGAACACCTGCTGTCCCCTCTCTCTTCTACGTCCTTTCTTCTGACATTTCATCATTCACACCCCCCCCCACACACAAACACACACACACACACACACACACACACACACACACACACACACACACACAATAAAAGGACCCTACACACACTTTGAAACACAGATACATGTAATCCTGTATAATATATACTGTATACAGAAAGCACACACACACACTGCAGGGGACTTCCCTTGATGTCATGTCGCTACTGTATATTGTCAGATTCACTCCTGCAGACCATACATTGTCAAACACACACACACACACACACACACACACACACACACACACACACACACACACACACACACACACACACACACACACACACACACACACACACACACACACACACACACACACACCTCTCGCTACCGATTCCCTATATTTTCTTTTCTTGTGCCAACTTCTTTCATCCCCATTCCTCTGTCATTCCACCTTACGCATTTTTTCCTCACTCCCCCTCCATCTTTCTCTTTTGCTCCTCCAGTCCTCCGTCCGTCCATCCTTCCATCCTCCCTCCCTCTCTCATTACCTTAATTAGATCCAGCAGATGAACATCGTCTAGTCTGTTGGGGAGGAGGCGAGGCCTCAGTGATGCAATAAGGCTCATTTGCATCGGCAAAGTTAATTGCGGGAGCGGAGCAGGTGTATGGCAATAATGATCATCACACATGACACTCACCTGTGACCAGCGGCGTATGTGACGCACAAACACATACACACACACACACACACACACACACACTGAACATGCATGTAGCCACGTGTAACGAAACGTGCATTTAAGGTTTTAAAGATGCTCACACTAGCATACACCGGGAAATTTGAGAAATCTCCACACACTGAAATATATTCACGTTCACACTTGGTCATCTCTTGTCACCATTTGTTTTGTTTTCTCACTTACCCTTACATTTATTTTTGAAATATTTCGCAGATGGCCTAACCCCTAGATTCCACCGGGTCCGTCTGCGCCGCGGCGTTCACAGCGATCGCGGCCACTCTAGTCAATGGGTGCTATTCCACCAGATGCGCCGCGTTACGGCTCAGAAGCGTCCCAGAAGCGTCTCGGTGCTGGGCTCAGCTAAAAATAGGATGCAAGTCTATTTTCGACGCGACGCGAGGCGTTGCATAGCGCCGGGCAGGAAATGGACCGGTCCGAGCATCCAGTCAATTCCCAAAATAAACAAATTTTGCTAACCATATCCCTCCGTAGTTTTTCAAGTAGGAGGAGGAATGCCAGCGTTCTCCTCCGGTTTACAGGCACTGTGTAAATTATATATATGTTTGTAACCTTTATTTATCCAGATTGGTCCCATTGAGATCATAGATCTCTTTTTCAAGGGAGACCTGAATTATAGAATAATTATGATGATGAATGCTTTTTTTTACCACTAAAATACAGCAACACATCTTTGATTCATGTCGTTTATAACTGGAATATTACAATTATTATGAACTTTGTCTGTAAAAAGTAGCCTGTCCAGGAAATATGCCCAAATCAACAAAAACTGCGAGCAGGCACGCAAGACGCTCCGCTTCTGAAATGCTTCTGAAATGCGCCGGTGGCTTATGACGCTGGAGGAGGTCAGACCAAAACCGCGGTGCAGCCGTGACGCGGCGCAGATGGACCCGGTGGAATCTAGGGGTTAGACATGCACGTTCAAATGAAATCCAGTAGGCAATTGAAGTAGCAGTTATATGAAATACACATACGTATATGTAAATATATTGCATGCAATTACAATTAGTGATTGTAAGGCTAGTTAGCCGGCAGAACATTATACGTAATGTCCTCAAAAAAAGAAATGTGCCCGGTAGCTTGCGCTGCTACATAAAGCTGTGATCTGATTGGTTGCACGTCGAGAGGGCGGAAGGAAACAAAGTCAAGGTTCAAATAATTTGAACAGTGTGAGCAGTGTGAGTTTAGCCGTTTTACCGCATATCATGTAATGGAGCTTAGGACTCCTTATTGGATCGTTGCTCAACTAGTTATTGGTGCATCAATAATAGAATATGCACCTTAACAACTTATAGATGCTGTTTATATGTTTATAATGTTGGACTATACGAATACATATGTATTGTCTGATGCCAAACTTAATAGATATAACCTGCTTAGTTTCAGTATGTTATGATGTTCACTGTACGTCAATGCTGCAGGCTACATCTCACGTGTAATGCTGAGGTGTTGGGATAGTTTCAGTCGGCTTTGCCTTCTTTTCGGTGTAATTTCCTTCCCAACCAAGAATGGTGATCTTTTTTCTGGAACCCAGCACAGAGTTTCTTCCCTGCATGAACCATGGAAGAGGATTAGGGCAAAATGTGAAATCTGTTTTTTGAATTCTGATATGTAAGAGAAAAAAAAACTGAATTCTGATATTAAAGTCAGAAATCTGAGAGAAGGATTCAGAACTGTGAATTCAATCTCCAAACAATTTTTTTTAATTCTCATAACTGACAAATGTGGCCCTAATCCTCTTCCATATGAATGTAATGGCCTGCTTATTCTATTTCCTCACTATATTCCTTCTTTACAAGTATCAACGCAAGTTCCAGGGTTGAACGATTATTGGAAGAAATAAAAATGCTACGATGACACAGGAACAGAACTGTGCAGCCTGCGGAGAGTTCCAGTCTGCGGCTGGCCGCCCAACATCAAGCATCGCTGTCAAGAAAGCAACAACTTGATGGGTTTTTCATTACTGTCTGGCCTGAATAATTTATAGACCTTGAAGTGAGGATCACACGTCTGTGTTGCCAGGTTAAGGGCCTGGCTCACACTTTGTCAGGTTGGGTGGACAGGGTGCTGGTGGTGGTGGTGACGGTTGCACCTACGCTTACGGCGTAAGATGGATTTCTCTGTGCATATTTAACACTGCCATATTTAGATGCACTGAGGTGTTGCATCACTTACACTTAAGAAGCAGAGTTTATACATAAAACAGGAACAGGGGGCCGAGATAACACATGAGCTACTATTTCTACTGATCACAAAGTCGTGTCCATTAGGGATGTTAAGATTCACCGATTCGCATCGGTGCACCGGCATAAACGTTCAAGATGCGAGTGCACCGGTTGAACGAGTGCACATCGGCTACCGTTTGGGTTGAACTCGCGATGCATCGATTGTAGCGTATTTGCATAGGTAAAAAAACGATTCATTCATATAATATCCCCTCATCTTGTCAACGCTCAGCAGAGACGATCTTTGATCTTTGCTTCGCCACTATGGAGGCCGAGAGTCTCAGTTATCAACACACACAGAATTCGAGGAGTAAGAGAAACACAGCGCACCGAAAAATACCTACAAATCAAACGTTTGGCAAAACTTCGGATTTTTCAAGGAAGACGGTCAACTTGAAAAATCGTTCTCAAATTGTAAACGATGCCGTGCCGCTTTAAAGTACACAAGTAGTACGAGGAACTTAGCGACGCACATAAAGAGGCGACATGGGGTCTGCGGCTGAAAAGAAAAACCTGAAAGTCAGACATATGAGTTCAATCACTCAGTGAGGTGTTCTGTCAGAGAGTGGTGTTTAGTTTACAGCAGCCTGTGACTGCCAATAATAATTTAAATGTCTTCCTTACTGTAAGCAGTTATGAAATACCTGTTTGTGAAAGGTTATTTGTATTCTTTATTGTTCATATAGAAACCACTGCTTTCTGCTCACTGGTGAGTTAGCCTATGGATGAGTGTTAAGCACATCAGTCTGGCAGCTGTATGGGCATTGCACTATGGTAGTTGTTATTTGCACATTGTTAATCCTGGGCAATGCATCCTTAAATTGTTTAACTGTGAGGTGTTATACAATTGTACTGTACTCTGGAGAGTTTTTTAAGGTAAAAAAGAAACAGCATGATGGGATGCGCAGTACCAAATATGTAAAGCACTTTTTTGTTAATTTATGATTTGCTGCATATGAGGAATAAAGCAAAAATCCTCTGTCGTCCCATATTGAAGTATCATTATTTTGCATCGTGTTGAATCGCATCAACAGGGGTGAATCGTATCGTATCGCATCGCCTGGTGTTTCAAAAGTATCGTTAATGTATCGTATCGTGGCAACGTATCGAGATGCGCATCGCATTGGCCTCAGTGATGGAGATGCACATCCCTAGTGTCCATGCTAATGTGGAACATATGAATCGACAGTGAGTGTACCCATTATATGACACTAACAGACCCTGAAAATCTCCATTCAGTTTTTTTTTTTTTGTTTTGGTGAGGGACAACAATTATGTTTTCATTTATGGCCCATAGGATTTTTAATTGTGTGGTGAAGTTGAATCTGAATCAGAAAACGTAATATATCCCGCGGAAAATTCAATTTTTGGACAGTTTGCTCCGTTTTGGAATGAAAAAAGATACATTTAAATTAAAATATTTTAACATTAAAAGTTGAAGTACGATAGCACATACAATTAATTAATAAATAAGGATATATATATTTTCTATTCAAGAATTTAAGGTAAAATGTCCAACATAAAACAAAATCAAATGTAATAAAAATATTAATATGCATATACAGTATACAACCCTATAATTGAAAAGGGAAATGTCCAATAAAGACAAAAATAGGAAATATATAGCCTTTATCCAATCATATTTAAGTCAGAATGTGTTGTTGGGTCATAGAAATATGCCTGAGCCCTTCAGAATCAACAGTGCGGGCGCTTGAAGCTTAAAATAAATGGCAATGAAACTGCATTGACCAACACCACATTGCATTGACCAACACCAGGGGCCATCAAGAAGGCGTAAGATGATGTCGGCACTGCAAACTGTATTGCTGGGAATGCCGGATATTCATAACTGATGGACTTGGTGTTTGGAGCCATAGAGGGTTTGCAAACTTGAGGTGTGTAACCAAGGCAGCGGCGAGACACCAAAGCACGGCTGAACACATAGAAGCAACATTGATTTTGAAAACTTTTGGGAAACCTGAGTGGATCTACTGTAAAATTAATGTTATTTTATTAAGTAAGTATTGCTGCTTCTGCCACAGATGATGTATGTGGCGCAGCTGAGACTGCAGTGAAAGGGGACTTGCTGAATTGTGTAATTTGTGTTTCTTGCTTTTGTAATGGCATTCATTCTCGCTACAATAGATACCTGTCTGTGATGCAACGCCCTGTTATACTGCGTTTCTGTATAATATTAATGGTTTCTATAGGCGTGATGTCATAATGAGGGTATTAAGAGGTGGATTTATTCAGGAAGGAAACTACTGGAGGCCTAGGTGTGAAATGCACAGGCCGCTACTGAAAAATAGAGCAGCAGTTGTGTTGAGTTTAGCAGTATGGAGGAGAAATGTAGCACAGTGAAGTTGCTGCATGATTTAAGGACAGACAAAGTGAAAATGTGATGATCACGCCAGATGGCGAGTTTTCCATGTCACTTCAAAGAGGCAGGGAGGATGCTTTGTAGGCATTCTGCCGATTGCTTCCCTTTTCATGTGCGGGTCAGGGGATCAGCGATGCTCTGTCTGAGTCTCTTCATTAGACTCATTCATTATAGATGGTTTTAATTGTCCCCAAGTACTGTACACATATTGCATTTCTGGAGTTGCGTTTTGCTTTGCGTCAACACTTTGCTCGGGAGGCAAATGGTGGAATTTGTTTGAAAAAGTCTTTGAACGACCAAGGATTTTTCCCAGTAGTTGGCAACGGCATCTGATGAGGTAAACAAACTGAGGAAGTGTTTGCCTTTTCTGATAAAGAACGACCATGCTTCACAAACAGTCCAGCGTGGCTCTCTGGGCATTTCTGCCACATACTGAACTTGCAATGTCCCATTCAAATTATTAGTACAAAGACTTCCACTGCACACTGTAACATTGTTATTTTGACAGTCCTTCTTTTTGATCTGCCTCCTACAATGCAACAGAGGATTCTCCGTTAGATATCTACACACAAACACACCCACACACAAAAATACATTAAAAAAGGTAAGGGAATTGAAAATAAAGTCTCCCCCTGGCCTTATGTTGACCCATCAGTCAAACAGGAAAATAATTTGCCTGAGAAGAACCACAGAAACCACAAGTAAACAAGCTCTTCCTACTTTAAATGCGTTAAAGAGATCTGCCATTGCGGAAATAAAGAAAGTTAGAGGCCCTATTATGCACTTTTGGGGTCTCCCTTTCCTGTTGTGTGTTATACAGGATATTGTGCATGTGAATGGTTTGCAAAGCTAAATTCCAAAAGTTTCCCCCGGAGGGAGTTTCTCTCTGACACCCCCTCCCCTTCCTGAAAGACCCCCCTTTTTATGCCTCTTTGTTTTCTTTTGTAACATTATGACATCACTATGTGACACTCACGCTTCTATTGGCTAGCACTCCATCACATTGTACGTGGTAGGCTAAGGGGGGGGGACATCTCCAGGCCGTGGACCAAACAAAAACTAACCAATCAGAGCAGACTGGGCTCTGGTTTCAGACAGAGGGTGAAAAGGGGTGCTGCAGCACAGGCAGTATGAGGAAAATAAAGAGCTTTTCAACATTATGGTCAGCAATGGTGTGTTATTTTGCATTATATAATATTATGTCACCTAACTAAGCACCTGCAGGTAAACCCTCTCAGGTTCAGGTCTATCGAATCCTCTGTAACACCTCAGTCATTTGGTAGGCGCTGGAGGAGGACGTTATTTTTGGAAGTGCACATTGGTTTGCTTCTGCAGGCTTCAAGATAAAGTCACAGGGACTATTTGCTAAGATTAGCAGTGTTTCAGACTGAGAGAGGAACCAGCAGAAGCAGGCATTAGCAGTGTTTGCACAGCTGTTAAAGTAATGCTACCTCATTCCTCTGCATCCGAGGCACGGCCTGCAAACTGCGAGGATGAGAAATCATCCCTTCTGTACTCCCACTTTCAAGATTATTTTCTATGTATTAGTATATTTGGCACACTAGCATTGTCTGTTAATCGCTTACTTTTGCTTAAGGACATGTGTCATTAGCATGCTTCAAGTGAAGTATATTTTGCAGGAGGAGACCAAAACAGAGCTAAAAGAAGAATGAATATTGGGTTTTAAAAAGACAATTGTTCACTAACAAGGTTGACAGAATCAGGATGTTATTTTACATAAATATACTGCCGCTTTGGGTACTTGTTCCCTGTTATTAATACCACAAGAAATGTATAGAAATCGAAATGTAGACTTTTTTGGAAAACTTACAGTGGGTTGTCCAATTGGTGCATGGTCAGAGCCAGTATAGAGACCACAGAATGACTTCTATCTATCATTTTTCATTAAATTTGAATCCAAAGCAGATAAATTAAGCGGGCTTTTGTCATAAAAGAAAGTAGATGGCAACAAATTACAAGATACAGTTAAATTGGTTTGAGAACATTTAGAAGGTACGGAAGCAATTATTTGAATTATATAAGTGTATTAGGGCTACTCAAATTGAAATGGTAAATTACAGAGGAAACTATTACATTAATATAGTGTTCAGTACCAAAACATCTCTGATCCCTCTATCATCTCCGCTGCTCTTTCCCATAGAATCATATTTTAAAAAGGGAATATCCCTCACTTAATGGCTTTTTAACTGGCCTTCATTCTGATGTGTATGACATGGAAGTTGGCTCATTACACACTCTGACACCGTCTGTTTTAGCTAATCTGGCTCTGTACCGACGCACTAATGAGAGATTGGGACATCGACACTGGGTTCAGAGTGTGCAATGACTCATAGAGAAAAATGGTCCATCATGAGAGCCGTTACTGCTCTCATAACGCCTTGGAGCCAGAGACTTTAGATTTTCTCATTAAATGAATAACATCATAATAATACCCTGTTCAGAGGTATTAAACATCTTATATTTCCCAAAGCTGCTGAAATAAAAGGACTCGCTGTAACATTTTGGTCCACTCCATCTCAAACTTTAACCGTAGACGGTGACATAGCCAGCTGGGGAGGGTGGAGATTAGCACCGCAAAAGAAGGGAGGGATGTGTGATAGAAACAGATCGGTATGCTAATGCTAATTTCCTTGCGTTTTCCGCCGTTGATGGGGGGATAAACAGGAAGCGTTGTGGTAAATTCTGCCTGAAGAGTGTGATTGCTGACAGCCCTGACCTCCGCGCTCTCGCCATGTTTCCCCATAACTCACAATTAACGCTGACATTAGAGGATCCCTAGAGGCCCGTCCGGCTTTATTTCCCTGCCCGCCAGAAACCGGGCAGCGGCAGAGAGGCCCCTGGACCCGAGCCCAGTTCTATGATTTACCCGGAGTGAGCGTGATAGCGGGAGGAGAGGATGGAGAGAGGTGGTGGAGGAGATGAGGGGGTAGAGGGGTACCCTGAGCACACTTTGGGGGTTTAGGGCTGTTATGGATATGGCTGTGGTAATTACTCAGGGCTTGTTATTGCCCACACTACCACACCTGCGCCCGGCAAAATGCCGGTACAGCGCCGGAAGGGGTCCGACAACATCTGAAGAGGGATGGCGTCGAGCTAGATTAACAAACACAAACACTCATGAAGAAAAATTATTTTAAATAAGATTACTTGCACAAAGACCTAACAGTCATCGGGTTTACATTGTTATGTGTTGTTTTGGAAGGTGGGGTTTTGACGCAGTCCTTTTATTTGGGAAAATAAACGAGCACCTGTTCTTCGAACGTGTCAAATTCAATCTCACGGCTCGTTAGCGGGGCTCCTGCCCAATAACCCAGCTTTAGCACTGCTTTGGCTCCTAATTCCCATCTCTGGGCTGTCACACAGTGTCATCGCCACAGTCATTCATGTTTTTATTCATTTCACATTTCATCATTTATTTATCTCCTTGCCTGGCTGGCACACTAACACTAGGAACTCGGACAGGAGGAATGGAAGGGCTGACAGGAGACAACATTATTTCTCTGGGGAACCCGCTGACCACTGGCAGTGAAGGCAGCAGCCAAACAGGAGAAGCAACCAACCTTTTTCCCAGGTTCCTCATTTATTCCTCTGTAACTGTAAGGTCATTCTAAAAGTTACAGTAATCATGGTTTTTACATTGGGCAGCATCAGGACCCATGCAGAGGCTGTCAGTGTCTTATATCTCAATCTTCATCAGAGTTTACGACTCTAAATTATCTTTTTAGTTGGCTAACAGATATTTCAGGAAAAAAGAAGTGCAGACAAGACATGGGAAGTTTATTCGCTGAACATGGACCTTAAACATTGAGTTCATAAAGTGGTCATAAAATCGAAGTATTAAAGACATTGAAAAATATACATAATGATAAATTAACCATGCAGGAATTATAAACAATTATAATTTTATTATTACAAAACTCCAGTTAAAGGGATTTTTCTCTTATTGGACATGGTTAGTGGTAGACTAATGTATTTCTCCCCTACCTTTTTATATAAGGGTCTATGCAAATGCCATCAAAACTTGACCATGGACCAGTGATAATTTAGCAGATTATTATTGGAATCAATGCACACGGCACACAAGTGTAAAAGTTACGTCATCGACTCTCTCGGCACAACACTGATCTGTCAGCAGTCCCTCACTGAGTCATCTGGTGAAATGAAAGGTTGCGATTGCTCAGAAAAAAACTGAACAAGTGTAGCAGAGTGTGAGGGTTAGAAAGAGAAAGACCATGGCTTCAGAGACATCTCATCAATGCAAATAAGCAACATGTTAGCCAGGAAGGGACCAAGTCAGTCAAGAACTTGATGCTTCATAAATTATGACCAGGGGTCGATTGTGCCAGGGTTACACAAGACTCAAGTCATTTTAACATTTGGACTATGTGTCTTAATCTCTTAAAGTGTAGGCAAATCGTTTTTTGTGCAGCCTTACACTTGAGTTTGTGAGGGTTTACACATTCCTTGAAAGTATTTAGAAATTGGTTGTTGGACATTACCAAATGTGTGTATCCCAAGTGAACTAATGCATAACTAGACTGGTACCCATTCAACAAATATGGCGGTCTGTTGTTTGCACTGCAGATACTTTAGGTTAGCCTTTGATTGAAATTCCAGGCCTGAATTACTGTCTCAGTCCACCAATGGGTTTAGGGTTAGCTTACAGTTAGCATATGATTTTTAATTGTTCAATTAAAAGTGAACTCGAGTAGCCTTTGGACTGTTCCTGTGTCTGGCAGCTTATGTTGGAGTGCTGGAAGGGAAGCAGATGCCCTTTACTTCCCCAGTCCCCCTCCCCTCCCTCCTAGCCACCCCCGCCCACGACCCAGGTAACAGAGCTGTCACCCTGCTCTTAACCAGATCTGAAAGCATTAACACCCTCGCCCTTCGTGCTCTCTCCCATGGGACACAGGCCATGGGCGACAGCAGCGTTGCCCTCCAACCACCAGCGTTGGCACATGAGGATCGGTGGTGGAGCTGTGTGGCGGGGGCTCACATGCGTTGGCAGCCGTACCCAAAGCCACTCGGCAGGCCCTGGAACAGAGCCAGTCAGCTGAGCCAAGGCCAGAAATAAAAAGACAGCCAGAAAAGAGGGGAGGGAACAGGGGATGGATGAAGAGAGAGAAAGTAGGAACATTTTCTCTATCATTTAGCCGTCCAACTGTTTTCTTCCTCTTCATCTAATTGACAGAATAAATGCACCTGCCATTGTGTCATCACACCAATGAGTTGTGGCGCCTGTAGAGACACGAGAGGGGGGGAAAGTTGACGGAAAGAGAACAAATCAAGGGTCAACTGCTCCAGTCATTTACCTAACTCTACAACTACGACACAGTTGTTTGACTCAATGGGTTATAGCGAGCGTAATGGAATTACTTTGATTGATTGCATTACAGTTCTACAATAGAATGTATTCCATAATTAGATTAAACAGTTTCTGCTTTAGTTCAAAATTGCTTTACTTCAAAATAGGCCTATTTACTGTTTAGATATATTGACAGCACAGTTGTACTGAACAAGTGAAGTAAGCCCAAGTATTTCCACCAAATTATCGGATTGACCAAGAGCAGAGCAAGATACATTATGATACATTAAAGTTAGGCACACAGCTCAAAAACAGATTAAAGGTGTTGTGAATTCCAAAGATGTTTTTCGGGGAATTTTCATTGGCTGTTAAAGGTCCCATTTCATGGCCATTTCCACTGATCATAATTTCATTGTTGAGGTCGACTAGAATAGATTTATATTGTGCAATTTTCAAAAATCACTTTGGTTTCTCATACAGCATCTCTGTAAACTACGTGTATTCACTGAATTTCACTCTCTGCCTTTAACGGCTCGTTGTAGCTCCAATAGCCCCAGCCCCCACCCTCCCTGTGAGCACAGTGTGCTCTGATTGGTCGGAACGTTATGAATCGAGCTGAGCTCCGTGGAGGTGTGGTTTCCTTGTTTAGCGATACACAGCGACACACAGCCAAACTCACCCTGAGCACACACAAAGTCACAGCCGAAGTAAAAACAATAAGTTTGGCTTGATATTGAGTAAGAAAAAGGTTGATAAACGCTTTTAGAATGGGTCTGCAGAGAGAATTTCGCCGCGATCCCAACTGTCTGTTATCAGCCTGCAGCCAGGGAGGAGAGATCAGCACAGTGTTGCCAACTCCATAGTAAGGAAAGTAGCTATTGGCTGTCCGAAAATTCGCCAGAAGTCCCTAAATGACGTCATTGCATAATTTGCATATCATGTAATGGCGGTAAAAAAACGTTCCACCCCCTTCAAGGAGGATCAAAACTTGAAACCAGAGTAAATCCAGACGACAGTAGACCAGAAATGTCTCTATTAGAAAAAGTAGAAAGTATTTTTAATAGTTTTTAGTAGAAATCTCCCTTACAATAAAAGCAGTATGCCCGTGTGTCATCTCCAATAAATGGCTTCAACCATCGTTTAAACTCAGGGTTTGATTCCCACTCTGGGACTTTTGTGATTACAGTTTAGACTGTGACATGATGACCTACGTGAATGTTTAGCTTGTCACAGAGAAACACACACACAGTGGACGAGGTGATTAAGTGACTGAGGCTGTGTGAGTCAAAGCAAAGCAAAGGCAGTTATTTATTATAGTGTGACAGTGAAGAAACATTTACATTTTGCATTTAAATCCAGCTCAAAACCAGGACATCTTGGCGCATGCGCAATTCATTTACAGTCTCGAATCAGGAGGGTGTGGCTGTCTCCTCTCTGCTCTGACTGCAGTTGAGCTGCTGCGGGAGACAACTAGCGTCTGTGAGTACTATGGGAGGGCAGAGCAGGGGCAGAGGGGCTCACGGCAGCACCCGCGGCTCGTTAATTGCTGAACAATACGTGAGTCTCCAAACACCAGAAAAGTCCCTAATAACACCATTACAAGTCGTTAGATTAGTCGTTAGTCGCTTTTGACAAAAATAAGTAGCCGGAGGGTTTGGAAAGTCGCCGAATTTAACGACAAAGTCGCCAAGTTGGCAACACTGGATCAGCAGAGCTGCATGCACTGAGTATGTGTGTGAGGAAGTCCGTGGATTGGTCAATTTGGACCAATCAGCGGGGGCTTAACGTAACGGCTCCGCGGACGTAACGCAACGGCTCCACGGATTGGTCCATTTGGTTCCGGGAAACGCATGACATCATGAGTTACCCGGAAGAATCAATGGACAGTGACGTATCTCCAATGAGGCGTTTTGGGGAGGTATTTTCTGTGTTAGAGTTCTACTCGCTACATGGTGTACTTTGAGGGTTTTGACTCTGCAGACCGTTTACATGCAGAAAAATCTTCATAACACACAAGGGGACGGGTAATAACCGGAAAAGCATGACATGGGACCTTTAAAAGAAATGAAAGAGTAGCAATACGGATTAAACTAATTAGCTAACACTACTTGGTGAATAATTGAAAGTTTAACGTTTAAACGTTTAAGACTTTGAAAGTCAGGAAGCTCATGTAATACCCTTTTCCTATATTTAGTTTTGAACATTGAGTTATTGTCCTAACTCGAATAACTATGGTGACCAATTAGTTAAGTACGGTTTTATTTCACTCGTGTTTATGTCCATATCGATTAGATCCAGCTCTCCTGATCGGCCTTTATAGAAAGCAACGATCAAACTATTAAGAGTGAATATCGGCCGATAATGACCGGCGGGGCTCCCACCCGTTGACAGTTCACTGTCTACCACTGGCTTCGTGGTGCACTGATCGATTAGGCTAAGCTAACCTGTAGCTGCTCCCTCCACACTCACAACAACTTCATACAGACATAAATAAAGCAGCTGTATTCGCCATACAAGAAACACACATTTAAAACGGTTTTGCCTGCCGTTTTGGGTACACACAAGCATTCATCAATGGTTCGGAAAGGGGTGCTGTACCTTAATAATATAAAGGCTTGTATTTGCGTGCATTTCCTGTTCGGAAAGTGGCAATGTACTGAGAGTGGAGGTGTCCTGAGATTAGCGCCTGCAGGCAGGCTTCATGGACCTGTCAGCTCCGGACAGCGCAGAATGCGTACATGAAGCGCTACATCATGAACGCAAGAAATCTACCCTCGTGGGGGCGCGCTCATGTGATTGGCTTACGAATCGGCTGACCATCAGGGGAGTCTCAAAAAACCCACACACTAATGCACAGCAATCCGTGCACAGAAAGCGGTTTGTGTTTGGAGGTTCAGGGGATTTAAACGGAAAACAAATATGGATCAAAAATACATCTGTAAAACTTTTTCCTGTATTTGGATTTTATTTACATGTATATGAAACGGAACACATTTGTGTGTGCATTGAAAAACACAAGTGTGGATCCGGAAATACAAGTGTGAATCCTTCTGTGTGCATGTGTGTATTATGAGACTGTTCTGAGCCCATAGAAAGGTATTAATTACTATTACCACTTGAAGGTAGGGTAGGTAATTCACTTCAGAAACACTTTTTGTTATATTCCATGGAATGCTGTTAACATCCCGATAGCAATGAATATATTAAATGCTTTGACAATAAATACATTAAAAAATGTAATCTGTGGAAGCCGTGGCGCTGTAAAAAGCACGTCCAATTATTTTAGCCGGCCCGGCTAAAATAACTGGATGGCCTGTCAGCCTGTCAGCCTTCCATCTGTGCACAAACGTATCTCTTGCCCTCATTAGTCATGTGCAGGTTTGTGTGTGTTGGAGGAGGGGCTCTGTAAGGAAGTCTGAAGGAAGGGGCAGATTTTTTTCGGCTGCATACTTTCAAATTCTAGCGCACTCGAGCTGGTTTCTCCATTGGTACCTACCCTACCTTTAATTTTTCTATTCTATGCTGTAAATCTTATTACTACCTTCATTATTTAATATTACAATAGATCAGTGTGTCTTTCCCAGCACAGAATACCTGACTGCGGAGGACATTGTTGCAGAACTCTCTGCAAAAATAACAAATACATCTTGCAGCAGGTTCAATATTAATAAAGCCAATTCTAAATGTATAATTGTCTCTATAAAGATATAACTAATACACAATTATTCATGTATAATATTAGCTGTTTTGTGTATTTAATCATACATTGGTCTAAAATGTAATGATGGCTTCTACATATTTCACATAAACAGACAATGAAAAAATGTGTCCTTAATTCTGATAATTCTGATTATTCTAAACAGAGTGTTGAAACTTACTGTTGTGTTCGACATCAGCCAAAAATTGTACACAGGAGCCACAGAACACTTGAACTGTCCCCAGATGTTGGCCACAGAAAGGACAAAACATGGCAGCCTGAAAATACATACATTGATGTAGTAAATCCATTTAATCAAGTCAATCAAAAACACATAGTCTGAATAGTGGTTAGCTAGAAAGATACATCATGTTTACCGTTGAATCTGTGTTTTGTCTCTCTCTCCTTGAATGTCTTCTCTATATTTCTTCTTGAGCATGTCTAATGCAAACTACTATCCTGACATTACTTCGTCCCCCTTCACATTTTATCACTTCTCCACCGACCATAGTTACATATAGTATTGCTAAAGCTCTGTATAGTTGCAACATCTATACACAAATACATAGATACAAACAAACTGCTAAGAATGTCTCTCTCTCTCTCTCTTCAAATGTTTCCGCGGTACTCACTATGGCCCGTGTTATTTACCTGCACTCGATTTGTCATCTCTTTTAACAATGTTCTTCCCTCACTTTATCTTCTCTTCACGTGAAGCTCTCCTCTCCTCAGCTGGTGTGCTGTGCAAACCTTTGACTCTAATATGTCATCAACATGAAACAAGAATATGAACCTGGCTATATCCAATGTTCACACAAGAGTTCTACATCCTGACACATCCTTCATCTACACTGTCTCAACTGAAAGAGGACTAGAAACACATTACAAATATAATAAAATGTGGAGACTTTGGGATATTTATCTCCCATTCTTTTACTTTTCGGGCATTTTACAGACCAGACATGTCGTTGATGTCACTGTTTACCAAACTACAACTTTTTCTGAAAAATGCATAAAATGATGCAATATATGTTAAATACATGGTTTATATATAGATGTAATTACTGGGGTTCCATTTCTTCTGATTACCTAATTTGGGCGTGCACATTTGACGCGCACATCTACCTCTTTTGGATTTGGAAAGGTTGGCATGTATGCTATTGTGGTGATTGACATTATTCACCCGCTGATCTATGGGTTGGGGTATTGTTCTGCACGGACATTTGAGTGAGCCGGACTTCCTGTTTCCGCCGGTCTTCGCTTCGCGGGCTTGAAGTGTTTACATGTGTTTGCAGATGCTTAATAAAAGTGTAGCTTGTACCTTCGATACCCCGGCTCTGACTCCCGTCTCTCGGCACCACATTGGTGACCCCGACATAAGTCTTGTTGAAGGATCCGAGACTGAACCGAGCATTGCAAGTAACGCCATTTTTTTCAAACTGCCGGAGTTTTGGGAGACATCTGCGGCTGCATGATTCGCTCAGACGGAGGTTCAGTTCGCCCTCCGCGGAGTGACTGACGACGCAGCATGCTATTTTCACGTCGTTTCGGCGCTGGGGAGCTCCACTGCGACCCGGACGGTGGGCTTTATTACATCTCCTCCTGCCCAGGATAAATATGCAGCGTTCAAGGCTTTCCTGCTAAAGACTTTCGAGCTGTCGCGGTCGGAACGGGCCCGACGCCTGCTCGCTATTCATAGCCTGGGGGACAACAAGCCTTCTGACCACATGGAGATGATGCTCAGCCTGCTGGGTACGGAAGAACCACATTTTTTGTTCATAGAACTGTTTCTTCGACACATGCCGCCGTATGTACAGACAGCGCTCGCTAACACGGCTATTACTGAGCCCCACGCTCTTGGCCGAAGAAGCCGACCGGTTCTTGCTGGCACAGCATTTTACCCCGGAGGTGCTGGCCCCGACACGCAGCGGCACCTTCCCTGGTACAGGCATGCCACCTAGCAGAAGCTCCGGGGCCGACATCAGCAACTCCAGCCCTGGCCTGTGTTATTACCATGCACGCTATGGGGCGAAAGCGAATTTGTGCCGTCCCCCCTGCACCTACAAGGTAACGGGAAACGCCAAGGCCTGCGCTCTGTAGTGGCCGCGAGCGTGGGCACATCCAACTGGCTTCTGTTAATCAGGGACACCCTCTCTGGTCGCAGACTCCTTTGTGACACAGGAGCCCAGCGGAGCGTCCTGCCGGCTACCGTGGAGGACGCCGCCGGTGGAGGCCATGGCCCACCTTTAACGTCCGCTAACGACAGCCCTATTCGCACCTATGGCACAAAGACAGTGGACCTGTAATTCGAGGGTCAGCGGTTTAAGTGGGATTTTGTCATGGCTGACATCTCCTTCGCCCTCCTCGGCGCAGACTTCCTGTGCGCTCACGGGCTGCTGGTGGACGTCAAGAACAGCCGCCTGGTGGACGCGCTGAGGTTTGCCTCGTTCACGTGTACCCGCGGCGAGGCCTCATTCAGCGGGCTCTTCAGCTCACTCTCACAGGTCGACAAGTTCCAGCACCTTCTCAATGAGTTTCCCGACTTGACGCAGCCCACCTTTTCCGCTGCCACTACCAAACACGGGGTAGAGCACCACATTGACACTGAAGGCCCCTCTGTCTACGCTAGGACCCGGCGGCTCAACCGTGACATGTTGGCAGTCGCCAAGTCAGAGTACGTCAACATGGAGCGTCTGGGCATCATCCGCCGCTCAGACAGCCCTTGGGCTTCGCCGCTTCACATGGTCCCTAAATCAGGCGGTGGCTGGCGACCGTGTGGTGACTACCGCCGCCTTAACGACGCCACTACACCAGACCGCTACCCGGTCCCTAACATCCAGGACTTCTCTGCACACCTGGCGGGCAAGCTGGTTTTCTCAAAGGTGGATCTGGTGCAGGGCTACCACCAGGTGCCGGTGCACCCCTCGGACGTCCCCAAAACTGCGGTAATTACGCCGTTTGGGCTTTTCGAGTTCCTGCGTATGCCGTTTGGACTTAAGAACGCAGCTCAGTCCTTTCAGCGGCTGATGGATTCAGCGCTCAGAGTCATGCCATTCATCTTCGTCTATTTAGACGACATCCTGGTCGCCAGCTCCTCCTCCGAAGAGCACCAGGCACATCTCCGGGTCCTTTTCGCAAGGCTCAACCAACGCGGCCTGATTATCAACCCGGCAAAGTGTCAGTTCGGGTTGTCCTCCATCCATTTCCTCGGGCACCTCATCAGCAAGGATGGGGCCGCCCCCCTCCCGTCGAAAGTGGAGGCCGTGTCTGCCTTTCCACGATCGCCTACAGCTCGGGCGCTCCGAGAGTTCCTCGGGATGGTGACGTTTTATCACCGGTTCATCCGCCGGGCGGTACCTTCGATACCCCGCCTCTGACTCCCGTCTCTCTGCACCACACTATACCATATGATATCGCCCGAGGAAGTCGTCATACTTATACATATATAAATAAAGATATATGTGTCAAAGCTCTAATCAAATTAACAGTATTAATTATACTTGTATATATATATATATATATGTATATAGCCTGTGTTGTATATTTATACAGACAAATGAACAACCTTGTGTGTGTCAAATAACAATTTATATTGTAGTGTTTATTTTAGTGTTTTATGCGATCCACATTTTGATTTCGGAGCACAGGAAAATGCTGGGCACAACATAAAGTGCAACAGTGAAGCTGGCAATGCTGAACAAAACCATCACTAGATCGTGTTAAATCAGCGTAATATAAAGTACATAACGATTGATGTGTACGTACATTAGCATAATTACTAATGGCTCGGACGTTACACTAGCTATCCGCTAGTTGCTAGCTAGTGTAGCGGCAGTTAGCAGCTAGCTGCTAGCAGCTGCTAACTGCCGCGTCCGCCTCGTTATTAGTTAATATCAAATCCATCATAACAATCCAGAACGTGTGGTGCTGTTACGTGTACGCAAATTGACATGCTTGATGTGAACGAGCATTTCGGGGGGCGTGGTTAAAGTTGCGCATGCTCTATGAGCGCACATACGGGTAGGCCTACTTCTCAGGCATGCTGGGTAATCTGTGACGTTTCACTCTCTCAAAAGTTGGGCCATTTTGTCATCCATGCGCCAATGAGCAACTCTCATAGGAATTAATGAGCCCCCACCTTCCACGCTGTATCCAGTTCTTATTATACATCCATGGGTCAACTGCCAAGCAACAGCCGAAGCAAGTACGATGCCTACAGAAGGCCACACGATGGTGCCCGAACCACACACAAAGGCAACATTTACGTTACATTTAAGACATACAACTGCAACGAAAGTAACAAAAACAATTATGTTAAAGTACTATGGACTTTACATTTTGGACACTTGAGATTGTATATAATAAAAATTGTCACTGATATTTTCAGACTTTGTTCTTTACTTTCTCCGTCTTTATATGTAGAAGATATTACGTTTTATCCGTCATGTCGTTTACATAGCAACAAAAACTTCCTGTCAACAGCGTAAACTCGCCTTCAAAATAAAAGCATCTAAATAAAACAGGAAGTGAACCTAAATTACATTTACGATATACAACTGCAACGAAAGTAACAACATCTTTTTTAATATCCTTTTCAATTTCACAGAACACCAATTGGGTTATTTACATAATATGCTTGCATGATTTTGTTGTGCAATAAAACAACCAGAGAAGCGATCTGTAAGGAAACATTGCACACCGTGGTCCCATCTCGATGTCGTCGTACTGTAATACGATGGCTACACGACGGCATTGCAAGGGCTTCACGTAGTCGTGTTGCCTTCCTAAGACAATCGGGCAGCTTCTTGTTTCCTTCGTATAGTCTTCGTGAGGCGAAAAATGCCCGATGGCACCAATGATCACACGAAGTAAAGACGAAGATGACACGATTTGACAAGATGCCCTCACGATGGCCTTACGAAGGGCAAAATTGACACACAAATTCAACACGAAAATGAACTTTCGCAAGGTCCTTCGGCAATTTTTTGGCATGCCAAAGATTTTGCCACAGCTCACGAAGTTGCTGCCGGAGCCTGAGAAACTCCACCGGTGGTCATACGATGGCTTAAGATGCCCTCACGAATGGCCCGATGTTGTTACGATCAGAGCCGAATTTGAGCATTTCCTTTATCGTGTACAGTGTGACTGACAGGGGATTTAAGATTGGATTTCCAAGTCAAGAAGTGTCTGTAATATGGAGCCAGGTGTCTGGGTGTGGCTGGAACACACAAGTGGACAACTATGGGTCAAGTGGGTAATGACAGGTATCTGGCAAGAGACCTAAAAGAAAGAATGTACAAAAATAACTTAAAAGGTGTAGCATCAACAGAAGTAACTGATTGATGGTTTTGTGATTGTCTTGAGGAAAATTATTTTTGTATGAACACGTAAACTGCTGGATGCATGTACATGTAGTTGCTGGTTGCTCTTATGAACTATGCTACATTCTTTGTGTAATTGCGAAAAGCTTACCCAGTCGGGATCTATCGCTGTTCCATTACCTGGAAAATAACACTCATGATGTGTCTCAATGTTTATACTTTATAAAGTAATTAACATAATTAAATGTGCTATTTTAAGTGAATAAGTCTGTCCCAATGCAAAGTATGGCAATGCACAATGAGTCCCCAGATGCTGCACTTATAACGTCAAATAGTTGAGGGTGAATCGCTGAACACTTCTAACCCTCAACAATTGCCATCTTAGCTAACTAGCTTGCCCCTAGCCAACAGAGGCGATTTCCATTTTCGCTGAGGACACAGCAGCCGTGTGCAGAGATGGAAGAAGTACTAAGATCTTGTACTTAAGTAGAAGTAGAAGTACCAGAGTGTATACTCTGTTACAAGTAAAAGTCATGCATTAAAAATGTTACTTGAGTAAAAGAAAAAAAGGTATTAGCATCAAAGTATACTTAAAGTACCAAAAGTAAAAGTAATCAATATGTAGATTGGTCCATTTCAGAATAATATATTATATGTTTTGATTATAATTATTGATCATTAAAGTAAACTTAAAAAAGCTGGTTAAGGTGCAGCTAGTTTGAATGACTTTGTATACTGCAGGGTAGCTTGTGAATTTACTCCAGATGTAACTAAAGTCTGATTTAAGAGTTGATTATATTTCACACCATTAATCCAAATCTGCAAACTAAATATATTACATAATTTCATTGGCGTAGAAGTACAAGGTAGCAACATATTTAAATACTTAAGTAAAGTACATGTATCTCAAAATTGTACTGAAGTACAGTATTTGAGTACATCTACTTAGTTACTTTACACCACTGGCCGTGTGCTATTTGAGACAACAGTACATGACGGAAATGAACACACTGCACATGTATAAACAGTGCACAACATGCTAATGCAATTAAAAAAGTATCCAAATTAAGTCTGTCTCAAGGCATCCATATGCAAAGCATTGTGGGGCAGTTGAGCATGTGCAGTAAGCTCACGTCACATAACCTACTCAGAAAGGTTTCTGTAGGTAGAAAATAATTGATCATTTCGTAAACAAAATCCATATCCAGTTGGAACGCATCACATACTCAATTCAAAGTCATACTTAGTTTCAACAAACTGTTAGTATACGATTTTGAATACAGCGCCTTTCTTAGAATTGCTTTACACCTAGCACAATAAGCTAAACATTACACGTAATGTTTTGTCATTTACATTATCGTAGAGATTTTAGTATTTTTAGTGGAAGTTAAGTGATGTGTGTGTGTGCTTTGTGTGGCTGTCTTTAATTCATGCTGTGGTTGGTGTGTGTTGAGGCTGATGTCTGTGTTTGTGGTGTATTCGGGGCTGGAGGAAGGGAGGGGGAGATGGACTGGACAGATTCCGACGCATAATTTAAATTTAATTGGAGCGGGCCTGACTGGCTAGGGTCAAAATGAAGAGAAAATCAGTCACATTAATCAAGATAAAATTATCAGCTGATTAATCAGTGTTCTAATTATGGTGCCGGCGCTTCTCTTCTTTGTTCTGTTTTAATTACTCTGCTTCATTGTCTTTTCCATATGGCCAGCATGTCCCCCTCAAAAATGCACTGTGAGCACACAGACACGCTGTCCATGACACACATGCGCTTACACATCACCACTAACAGCTAAAATAATTAGTGCACTCTCAAATGTAAATGTAAGGACTCATCTTGATTCCATAGTTCCCATTTCCTTTTTTTGTCCTGTACTTTTCTGTTTGGCAGGGACACAGCCTCTCTTGTAAAGGGTCAACCTGTGCCTTCTTTCAGTTTCTGTAACATGTTAGCATGATGAATACATCTCTAAAGAATAGATTATTTTAACCAGACTTGAAGGATGTCAGTATTAGCCCATTATTAGTAGTGTAACATGTATTTGTTTTATGAAGACAGATGCTGACAGGAACTGTATTTATTGCCAAGGAAAAGATAACAATGTTCCATTTTGAAACAATAAATGCTTCCAACTCTTGAAAACACTAAGGTCACATTTAAGGAGGCTGAAGCTCGAAGAAAGAGGGAAGCAGAAGGAAAAAGTTGACATTAGGCTATAATCACAGTTGCGTGACTGTGCATCACCACCGCTAAGCTAAAGGTGGCTAATGTTCGTCGTGACGATTTTTAGGAGTCTCATTTAACCACTTGTTAGCAACTGCTGTTTTTAATGACACATTAAAGCTTAAGACGTTCATTGGTGGACTATTAAGTGACTTATTATATGTCGTAGAGTAACATTTCAAAATCTCTTAAGCCATTGTTAGCTATAGATCTTATTTCAGGCAGTCAACAAAAAATACATACAAAAAAACACTGACTTTGAGACAAGGAAGTGGTACAATGCTAACTCATTTCCGGATTTAATTGTATTCCTGCAACACACACAATCTTAAGTAGAAGATATACCTCTAGTCACAAGAGACAGAATACATTGGTTTCTTTAAATGACAGTAGAAAAACATTTACTTTATATCATGTTATCAAATGTATCTTTTCTTGTTCATGCCAATAGTATACATTTTATATAATTATAATAAATATAGTCTACTGCTCGGTTATTACTTATGGGTGCAGATGCAGTGCTTTGTAAATGTAACAATTAATCATAACTCTACTTATCACAACAGAATTGTAAAAGAAGACCAAGCCTCTTATCATAAGAACGCTTCCAGTTTATGGTTAACCGTTCCTGCATGGCTACAGCGCTATCTTGGGTTAAATGCTAACTGCTAACTATCAGTGAGTGTGGACTGGGATGTAATACGTTGGTGAATAAAACATGTTCTGTTGCCACAGGGGCTCCACATTAGGCAGGGCAAAGTGGTGATTAGCCGACCCATCAGACTTTGCACCGTAATTCCCATCACCACTTCCTCCACAGTCACTGCTTTACTCCATCTTTTTATTCTCTACCTTTTTTCTCCTTCTCTAGTTTTTTGAATTATTGTATTCTTTGCTTCATCTTATCATCCCTGCTTTAGCAGTTGTTTGTTGGGTAATATGTTAGAATTGTCCTCATGCTGTTACATAATCCACCCAGTGTCCATGAAATGTAGCAGTGATACGAGTGCAGTCATATGATTTGTTGATGATATTTGCATGAAACTGGAGATTATACATATGAAAACATGAATAGTGCACTGTATATTTGACTGGAGTAAGAACAAACCGCATGTCATGCCCTAATTAAAGATATACAAGGATTATTTTTTGCAAAAAGATACATTGCACCAGCACCCAATAGCCATCAATTTGACAATGTTGACCTCTGACTGAGTCAGAAACATAGGGAGTTATAGCTTATTATTACAACGTATAATTGAATACCTGATTCTGATTGGTCAATTTGGACATTCCAGAGGTTGTTCATGTTTGCTAACAGACTACTGCTGAGTGGATCAAGGAGAAAAAATGAAAGCGCAAACTGATTTGAAAAATATATATCAAAATATATTTTTTAATAAGTCAAACCAAAGAAGGCTCACTAGCCAATTTACAAAACAAACTAAAGTCAAAATCAGAAAAAAATCTTAAAAAATAAAAGCTGCAAGAGCAGACAATACGATGAGTAGCACTGGGATGTTTGGCTGCCAAGGCTGTTCCACTGGTTCTGCCATTCTGTTGTCCTGGCGTCAGTTGGGGTGGTCTCCAGTACTACTTTAAACTAAAATACACTAGTCACAACCAGGTACAGGTCTCACACTTAGACAAAACATCACACAAACCATACTGATCACACACTGACATGCATGAAGCCCAGAGGAAAAGGGAGGAAAGGTTCACCTCGGGAACTTTTGTACAGGCCCTGATTAGGAACTGGGAACACCTGAGGGAGAGGCTGCACATGGAGGGAGACAATCAGGGGGAGAGAGACACACACAAATCATCAAGGCACTTAACAGTTGAGAAAGATATTATGGTTTGCGCACAAGTACTTTTACTGTATATCAGCAACGACTTTGTTTCACACAGTTTGCATCCAGCCCGACCTCATCAAAGACTTCCATAGACTTCAATTCAATGTTCTGGTGATCAATTTTGGGGAAAAAAGCGTCCTCTATTTCAATTGAGAATGCAAATTGGTTGTCCTGGATCGTCATTTTTAAGAATCCCGGAAGGGACAGATGATGTTGATGAATTTTCTTCATACGAGATGTAGCCTATGATTGCAGAGTTTCAGAGATTATAACAGCAAGGGTTGGATCAACGGAAAAAAAGACAACCTTTAAATCTACATCAAAAGCTCTAATGTGCTCTTTGGTGAAGCTCATACTTTTCATTTCACAGCTGGATACGACCCAGAAGTCTTTGAGATTACCAATCACATAGAAAAGGTACTTTATTGTTAAAAAAAAAATGGGTCTACAAATGAAACCCTCACAAAATAAGGGGGTGACTTAATATTCAAAATCTCTTTTTCTAAGTGTTTTTTTTAACACTTTTCTAGACAGTACATGTGCAGTGGTTTGAGACATAGCAGTTTGTGTTTCATTGAGTTGTCAGTTTGTCGGAGTTGAATCAGACCACTAACACCAGCTCCGGCGACCAAACCTCTCTGAATATGTAATTAGCTGCAGCAGTACAAGTGTCTCATGAATATTCATGGTCTTTTTAATTAGGCGGCTCTCTTCACAGCTAGCCGCCACAAAAAGTTACCTCCTTGTCGCACACTGTGTGTGTGTGTGTGTGTGTGTGTGTGTGTGTGTGTGTGTGTGTGTGTGTGTGTGTGTGTGTGTGTGTGTGTGTGTGTGTGTGTGTGTGTGTGTGTGTGTGTGTGTGTGTGTGTGTGTGTGTGTGTGTGTGTGTGTGTGTGTGTGTGTGCTCATGTGGGGGAAGGGGTTGGAAGAAGGAAAATTATAAAATGAAAGGGAAAATGTGACAGCAAGAAGAATAAAGGAAATGTGTTAAAATGATGATCCATCTATCTATCCATCTATCTATCTATCTATCTATCTATCTATCCATCTATCCATCCATCTATCTATCTATCTATCCATCTATCTATCCATCTATCTATCTATATTTGTTTATACATTAAACGTGGTACAGGGTAAAACAGAAACACTTTATCTTTACCTTCAAAAAATAGTATGACATTATGGTTGTCAATCATAAACAATCACAAGAGTGAGGCAAGTTAATCCATTGCATTGATAGTATTGTGTGTTGAGGGAATAGATTTGGGAATTATGATGATACACTTTCCTTTTACAGGTTGAGGTAAGAAGATTGATACCACTCATGTCTGTCCTTTCAATGTAAAGCTACAGCTACTGGTTGATTAGCTTAGCTTAGCATAAAGACTGGAAGCAGAGGGAAACAGCTAGCCTGGTCCTACCCCTTGTGTAACCAGAGATACAAGCTCAACAATTAACAGATTGTATCCTGTTTGTTTAATTCATAATTAAATGTAATACCTGATCATCGTTATTGGCACTTTAAAGGGGAAAAAAGCACTGAAAGCTATAAAAGAGTGGCCAGCAATGTATTTTTGTTGGCCAACACGGAAAATTGCATAGAAAGTAGTCCCTCTGAACAAAATCCAATGGGATTTTTCCATTGGATTTCGGCATATTGCATACAATAAGCTTTGCGATCAACTCGTTTATTATACTTTACATGTTTTGTTCAGCAGGGTACTCTCCACATTACTACCAATTTTTTATTTCTGACGGGAAAATGAAATCAGCAGAAATACAAATAATGTAATGCTATGCTAATGTAATGCTAATTGTTGAATGCTTGCTTTTGTTTTAAAGCTCTTTGAGTTGTCCAAAGACTCTAAAAACACAGTATAAAAGTATATAATGCAGTCTATTTACCGTTAAATGGAGGAATGAGTTATAAACCGGGAAATGAGTTAACATTTTAACCCTTCCAGGCTACCCCGTCTTAAAGTAAATGTTTTCTAATATTTATTTTTGTATAGATACCTGGAATAAGATCTGTGGTTAACATGAGGTGAAGAGATTTTAATGTTTTGTTCTATGACATAAAATACATCAGTAAATACTCCACTGCTGAATGTCTGAAGCTTTTACATCATTACGCCACCATCAGCCACCTTTAGCTTAGCGGTGTTGACGTGAATTCATGCAATGTAGTTTGTTTTTAGCCAGACATTAGCTATTCACTTCTGGGGATTGCATTTACGCTTCAACTACTATAAAAATGGTGTTAATATGTGAAGAATGTTAGCATTGGACCGTGGTGTAACTCATATCCTAACGTTAGCTCTTTACTTCTGCCGATTTAATTTGCTTTTCAAAAATCATAAAGGTGGTGTCAATATAGAGATTGTCCTGCTGACCAGAACGTGTAGGTATAAATGTGTGTTGCCCACAGATCTTATTTCCTGCAATATTCCGTAATTCAGTGGAAATATCTTGTTGTTTTATTGGAGGGACCCGTTGCAATAGTAACTTTCAGGTTGGCCTACACAAATATGTAATTATTGCACCACTCTATTGACAGTAATATGCGGCAATAAGCAATATGCATGATACACAACATGTCGAAGTATTCACAGTATTCTGCTGTTAAGTTGACTGAAGAGCTTCCAGGTGGCATGGCATAGTGCTTAAAGAGTTCCTTTCATTAAAAAAAGGTCATACTGTATAAAATATACCTGCACGGTTTGCTTATTTACTAAAGTGGCCAGTTGAGAAGATGAATTCTAAACGTAGCAGGCTGATAGTAGCTTCCTATTACAGCAGCCTAGCTATCATCACATTAACCATCCAGTGACTGACATGTTTATGACTGTCACATGTAAGAAGTGCTATTAAATATGACCAACGTTCAATCTCATAAGTGATCCATGAAGGTAGCAATGATATCAGAATAGTGTTTGGAAAAGTGACTATTTATAGGCGGAGTTGGGGATGTGTAAAGCATGTTGAGTGACACTTGTGTCCAAAGTAGTGCAGGTTTATTAAGAATCTGTTGTCTCTGCGTCGAATGCAAGCAGTTGAATTTATTGAGCATGAAATTATTCAAATGTTATCTGGAAATACCGAAATGATTTGCATTCTTTAAGCTTTTGATCAAATGCGGGGATTCAGGAAGATGTATTACTTACCAAATTGGACATTTCTTTGGTGGCGATTCATTTATGATAAAGCTGAGTAGAGCTCTACTCATAAATGTTTGTAATTGTTTATTGATCATCGTAATAGCAGAATTATTATTTGATTGCTTCCTTCATGGGCCAATTCTATTTTCTCCACAAGATTAAATAAGTAGTAACTTAGTCACACTAGCAGTGGCACCTACAGTTACTCAAGAACTGTACTTAAATACAAATGTTTAATGTATGCTACTTTACACTTTTACTGCACTACATTGTGTTTGCAAACATTTTACTTCTACCTTTATTTACAGCTTTAGCCACTTTGCAGGTGAATATTAATTATTTAAAAATATCAATCAACATAGACATTAGGATATATTATTATAAATTAAGCTAGCCAGCAGTACGTTAAGTATTTCTTTTTTTGTATCACCTTTACCAAGTGCAACATAGACGTTAATGAATCAATAATAATTAAATAATAAATGCTTCTGAAATTGTACTTTTTGTACTGGATGCCAATACTGTTGTACTATTACTTGAGTTGAAATTGACACTGCAGTTTCGCTTGTTTTACTTAAGTATCAAGTTTGAATAGTTTTTCCACCTCTGCATATTGCTCTACTCTCTTTTTTATTTATAATTATTGTTTTTCTACAATTGTATTGTTGCTGACCAAGTGGGGGTTTGGGTACTACACCTTTACTGTTTCTAGTACATTTAAGATTGCAACATGTGACAACATTTAACTTATTAAAAACAAATAAGTACATACAATAAAATATACAACATAAATACATCAAATCAAATCAAAGAAAGACAGAAAACACTATCTTTTTATACCTTTTAAACCAAAACATAAAAAACACAAAGGCACTGCCTGGTGCTTCAGTTACTCCCTGTACCACACTGCAAAATACGTCCATCTGAAACAAGAACACAAATTGTGATTTGAGTAAATACAGTTTTAAAACAAGTCAAATAATCTGCAAGTACAGTGACATGAGTAGACATTTTAAGAATATACAATAAGAAATAGAAAAGATGTCTGGATACTAGAAAAGTAACACATATCATGGAATAAGCCGAATATACCGAAAACAAGCTCTCAATTATTTCCTTTTTCTTTACTGTTGTTTTCTTTTACCTGATTATTTTCATAATCTTAATAGAGAGATATGAAAACTGAAAAACGTGTATTCTTAAAATAAGAAAGATATCGGGATGCTTCAAAGGTGAACAATGTATTAAAATAAGCAGAAAAACATACATTCCAAGAATTGCTACAAACCAAATGCACTCAAAACAAGCTGGCAAATTTTAGTTTACACTTTGTTTTATTTCTTATTTAATTAAAAGGATATTTGAAGGCGATGAACATATGACACGTGTGACATCTAGTCTGAATGCAGAACAAGAGCGACCTCTGCTGGACATGTAGTGTCAATACAAGAAGCAAAGAGGAGGATGGGACCACAGAGAAATATATAGATTTGAAATATCAACAAATATCAAAAACACTGTGTCTTATATAATTTTCCACCTCAATATATTGCCAAATTAGAGACATTATTATGAAAAACATATTTGGTAACCCCAACCCTGTTAATGTTGCTTTTTTAAACATGACAGTTGAAACAAAAGACAGCAACATACCAAACAGCTCAGACTTCAAAGATGATTTCATTCATGTGACAGAAAGAAACACCATGGAACACCTGATTATTTTAGATTTTGCGGCAGGAGACAGAGAAAGTTTGCATTAAATCTTCAAATCAATCAACTTGCTCCCTTCCCATTTCTCTCTGAAGGGCGTTGTTCTGAGAAGAGTTTATGACACATCACAATTGATGCATTTAGCAAATGACAGTATATGAAGCAAAGGATGCAAGAGTACTGGAAACAAAGTATTGGATTTGGACTCGTCATCGTTTTTTCACCTCAATGGGGGACTTTTTGTTACATTCCCTGCTGTTTTTAAAGCTTGCAAGATGTTCCAAATCTGCAAAAGTTTGAAATCTGATGTGTTAAGTTGCATTCACATGAAGCGGTCAAACGTCTCTTTGTTGTCGTTGCCGTTGTATTTCTATGTAGAGCGTTGTTGTCCGTCTAGGTGGAAGCGTTACCCCCTGCGTCGCACACTGCTCGAATTAGTGGCAGAGGACTACGCTCAAAGTTAAAATGATTTAAACTTTGACCTCATTTACACACTGTCCTGGAATGTGGTAGCCCTGATGCTGTATTGCTGTGTTCCACCATGCTTCACTCAGCATTAAACTAACACATTTACATTCCACTATTTTGCATTTATGTGATTTGATTGTGGCAGTGTTTGTTGTGTCCCCTAAAAGCAGAATAACTGTAAACATTTTCGAATGCTTCAAGGAAGAGACTGTCGATAGGAGCTGCAAGGAACCTGTGTATGACCCTGGACGACCAGCTGAACTTCACTGCTTACATCGCTGCAATGATCCTGCGGATACGCACTCTACAACATCAGGAGGAAACTTCCTGTACTGGCCCAGGAGGCAATCCAGGTACTGGTCCACGCTCTGGTCATCTCACGCCTTTATACTGCAACTCCCTCCTGGCTGGTCTGCCTGCAACCAGCCAGAATACGCTTCAAGACACTGGTGCTGGCCTACCGAGCTGTGAGAGATCAGCCCCTTCCTACATCCAGGCCTTGGTTCAACCATACACTCCAGCAAGTACACTACCATCGGCATCTGCTAATCGGCTTGCTACTCCATCATTCCGAGTTGGACCCAGGTCCCCCTTAAAAACATGCCTGTTTGCTATCCTGGCTCCTAATTGGTGGAATGAGTTACCCATTGACATCAGGACAGCAGAAACTCTGCAGATCTTCTAACTGAGAACGCATCTTCTACTGTACCTTGGGAATTAAATTCTTGAGAAAAAACGAAAACAAATTACTTTAGGCCTTGTAATTAATTCACCACCATTTTCAATGGTATATCCCTTGCTTGAATTTAATATATCTGCACTTTCCTGATTGTCCTGAGTTTGAATCTTTATTATTTTTTCACTTATTGTAAGTCGCTTTGGATAAAAGCGTCAGCCAAAATCAAATGTAATGTTCTTATGTAATGAAATGAGCTTCTGAGATCCACGTGTTTTAATTGAAAGGAAAGTCTGAATCTCTGGTCTTAGTCTGAGTCTTAGGTATTCACAGATATTTCGTATCTTTGACTCCTTAGACAGTGTGTCTTCTAATTTCTTGATAGTTGAATTGTTTTGCTAACTTTACCAGAAATTCAATATTTTTTCTAAATTACACAATGGTGTATTTCTGATTAAGTTCACAAAGAGGTCACTTTATACAGACTGAGATAGATGTGTGCACTCAATATAACTTATATTCAAACACTCATGTATTCATATACGTTCATACTCAACATATATTCAGTGTCAATGCAGGTCGTGCAGGGGGGGTCATATTGCAATGTTCTCATACTGAATACAGCATTCAAGCTTATCACTTGACTAGATCACATTTAAACTTTAAGTGTGTTTCCAATGGAGAACATCAGTAAAGTCACTTTGCGTCTCCTAGAGTCAGATTACCGGCCCCCCTCCATCCTCTCCCCCCCCCGTCTTTCTGCTGTCTAATCATCTGGCCTCATTAGGCTCCGGCTCCTCCATTAGGGGCCCGTGGCTTGGCACAAAATGGCCACCCTCGGGCCCTCCCGCCGCCTGGCGAGGAGCAGGGAAACTGTGAAACTGCTTTGTGATGTCTCCACCATCCCGGCAGATCTATCCATCACCTCACCGTTTATCACACTCGTCCACTGGCAGGCCGATCCATCAGAGCCTAAAGTGTCAGGGCCTGCTGGAAAACTCAGCAGCTCCTGTGGTAAATAAAGAAGAAACACAGCGGGATCACAGAGGAGGAGGGAGGCACAGGGAGAGAAACAAGAGGGGAGGGAGAGAAGGAAAGGAAGACGGCAAGGTGTGGGAGAAGAGAACTAATGGGGAACTATGAATAGGAAAGAGGTGAGGGAAACACATAAGGATGGAAGAGAGGATGAGGAAGATCAGCGGGAGAAGAGTGTTCGCATTTGAAAAAGTGATGAATATCAATTTATTCAAACATGCTCACTTTTTCCTGCAAGTAATACCTGTTGAAAATAGCAAAGAGGATATGCTTATGATATAACAATTAACTTTAAACAAAAATCAGCATCTTAGGAACGTTGTACAGCGACATTGAGTTTTTGTTTACATGAATTATGCTCGGTGCTCAAACATCCTGCTCTCATTTCACAGAAGAACTGTCAAGTGCATCAGATTGATCCTGAAATTCACGATGGAGCAATCATTCCTGCGGCTGGGTTAGCCTGAGTCTTATTCTCCTTAACTGGACAAATGCAAGCTTTGGATAACTGTGCCCTGCGCTATAATAAACAACTTCTTGTAATTACCAAAGACTTGTGTTTACGGAAGACAGGCAAGATATCTTCCGGCTGTGATTGGTTGTTCGTATTCACCTGACAAGCTGTGTTCTCGGCTGAGTTCAAAAGTTAAAGTTCTTTAAACAAAAGATGTAGTCATAGTGTCCTGGTCACGCCTTGTGAAATTGGGGTGTCTTTATTGACAACAGGATTTGAGCAAGAGCAACTGCGAACATTATTTTTCTCAGAAAGAAAACACACACACACACACACACACACACACACACACACACACACACACACACACACACGCTTGGATGTCCAACAAAGGTTTTTCCAACAAATGCTTTTACTTGACATGTGTCAACGTTCTCTTCATCATGTTTAATTCTGTGGAGTGTTACATTTCCTTAAATTTGTTCTATTTTCTCTTCCCTCTCTAGTCTGTGCTAACATTTTTGTAACACTCATTCTTTCTTTTTGTCACTCAAACCCTGTCCTCTTATGTTTTGTGATTGTCCCAGGGTTTCTACTATTGGTCTACTTATTACTCATACCAGTAGAGGTGTCCTCTCCCCCAATGGATTAGCTTGGATCTGTTTCCAGAGTAGAACAGATGGGCTGTGAGAGACTTTCTGATCCTGACCCAAATCTCACACCCCTCAAGGTCACTGCGACCACCGGTGTGTGTGTGTGTGTGTGTGTGTGTGTGTGTGTGTGTGTGTGTGTGTGTGTGTGTGTGTGTGTGTGTGTGTGTGTGTGTGTGTGTGTGTGTGTGTGTGTGTGTGTGTGTGTGTGTGTGTGTGTGTGTGTGTGTGTGTGTGTGTGTGTGTGTGTGTGCATGTCGACAAGAACCATTCTCTACATTAATAATCAACCATTTGAAAGCACCCACAGTTTATTTTACCTTCCGTTGGTCGATTCTCCATCCTGATGTCAGAGTTCATGACCTCCTGCTGACAGGACAGCAATGCTGACCTTTCCGAGCGATGGAAGCGGAGTTCTTCTGAAATGTCAAGCTGAATGTCAAGTCGTAACCTCAGGCCAGGGGCCAACACTTCAGCACCAAAGCAGTGGATTGTGTCTAAAAAAAGCTGCTTTTGACATTTGTCAGCCAGAAAGGCGAACAGTCCACCTTCAGACAGTCGGCTGCTATATCAGTGACTACTTTCACTCAAATGTAAATGTGCCAACTGTGCATGTAGCCTGATGCAGTTACTCCTGCTAGATGTTTTTTATTTTAAACGTTAAGCTTTCCTATTTGATGTTACTTTTTTTACCATGAGTAACTTATATTAGTAACGTATTGAGCTGTACCCTTTCCAAACATTCTTGTAAAGATAGATTTAGTTTCACCTTTGAGTCGCTGCTGTTGTGCATTCACGTCACTGTTTTGGCTTTGTTTAACAGAGGGAGAAGCTAATTGCGCTAAAGCCGGCCAGCATGATGGTCAGAACAGTGGCTATCCCAGTGGCGAACCGTCAGGGCCTTCAAGGTATTCAGAGAATACCCTGAAACACTCAGATAAAAACAAAAAATCGATGTAATTATATAAATAAAATTTATGTAAAATTAATAAATGAGAATCGTATCTGTGTTGTTGATCTGTAATATTACAGTGTTACGTTGATTTGTTTGTCCTTCTCGGACCATGCACTACGCATTTCAGTGGTTTTGTGTTAGAAAAGAAAGCAACCAATTAGATCTTGTTCTGGGTCTCTGGGTAGAATATCCTTCAACCAAGGTATTCTACATCCTTGATAGAATGCCCTGGCTGTTGCACTGAATGAGAGCGTACGTTTGGACTGACAGTTTGATCAACCAATCAAATATTGATTTGTAGCCAATGGGCGTATTCTTTCAGAGTTTCCCTCGGTTCCCTAGAACCTCATTCACACCAACGGTGTTTCAGTGCCGGTTCGGAGCTGGAGCTTGAAAAGCACCGGGTTTTCCTGTTCACTCCGCAGCGGAGCAGCCTCTTAGCTCCGTAATCCGGTTCGTTTCAAGCACCAACATTTTTTACGGCTAGAGCAAAAGCACCACATACGTCACGCTTACGTCGAGGCGGGGGCAGGGGCGGGATCAACTCCTGAACAACAACAAAAAGCCGGCGTTTTATCCAGTTTGTACACAACGATGGAGAAACTTAACAAGCAGCAGTGGTCCACTGAAGAGACCAGTTACTTACTGGGAATCTGGTCTTCCGAAGAGGTACAGAGGAAGCTGGAGCACAATCGGCCATTGTTGTTGTTGTTGGTGTGAGCTGTGAGGGGTTTCCGCGCGGTTTGGCTTTATGAAACAGGCACGCAAACGGTTACGTCATGACGCAAACGATGACGCAATGACGCAGAACCAGTCGGACTCTGGGCGGTGTGAAAAGAGCCGGAGCTAAACCGAAGAACCGGTTCTGAACCTGAAAAGCTCTAGCACGGAGCTTGAACCGGAGTTGCGTTGGTGTGAATGAGGTGTAGAAGGCCCGCTTAAAGAGCATCTTGCAGGTTTTTATTTTTTCTACATTTATGCTTAAACTTGCTTGAATATTACAATTAAAAAAGTGAATGCAGGATTTGATATGTTTTACGAGACATAAGGGCAGGAATTCAGAAGGAAAGGAGCAATTTTGAGCTCTGCTCTTAAAAACGGCTTTTTTTTAAGGTCATACGTCAAACGCGTCATATTACATCACACAGGGGACACATCTCCGCTCTCTGACCGCGGGTATAGTAGAGTTGCGTTGAGTAGAGCGGTTGTGTTTTAAGGAGCTGGTATTTTTCGGTACATTGTATTTCACCATTTGTAATCATGGTGCAGTATTGTGTTTGTGCAGGTTGCACAAATACCGGCCTGTCAGGACATCGAGTCCATAGTAAAAAGGACCGGAGCTAGCGTTCGTTCCTGGGTGCGTTGTGCATCCACCTCCCTGCAGCACATACTCTCCACAGCTTTATCAGGAAACCGTATTACTTCTCTCTCCCCCCCCCTTCGCTGCTCTCTCTCTCTCCCCTCCGGTACACGGCACCGTAAGACATAGTGTGGAGTTGCATTAGGTAACGCTGTGGTGGCTGTACTGCTCCAGCCGTCTCCTTTGTGTTTGTTTGTTTCCCTCTGTCTGTGTTGTTTGTGTGTGCTTGTTGGCTGTCACTCCTGGCTCAACCTCCACTCACCTGCTGCAATCAGCTGTGCACCCTCCCCGACTACACACCTGCTTTCCATCAAGCCATTTACAACGACATATCAACGGAGGCTCCACAACCTTTCTCCGCCAGATCGTCAAGTATCAGCCGTATCTCGCGTCTCTCCTCCGGTACACAGCACCGTAGTGTGGAGTTGCAATAGGTAACGCGAGATACGGCTGATACTTGCGCATTAGTTTCTGTTATGGATCAGTATCAACAGTCCTGCCAGTAACGTTACTATATTATCAATGCTACTTTAGTTATAGCCTGATATATGATAGCTAACTTTACAATGTTGTGATGTGACGTTAGCTAACATTCTGTAGCTAACGCCGGTCACTCACCAAGATAGCTGCCCAGTTCTCCACTGGTTCTCCTCACACCACAGCTCAATTTCTCTCCGATGGCCGTTATTTCTTCTGATCCTTGGCTGCTCCTGGTCTCTTGGACGCCTAGCAGGCTCATAATTATAAGGTTTTGGTCCGTCATATGCATTCGAATATTCATGTTCAACTTCTTCTGTGTCTTCTGTGTCGAAACTAGCATTGGGATCCATGTTTATTAATACGTTACACCGGCCGCTCTCCCCCTTGTGTACCCCGTGTTACGTCACACGCGGGAGGTCACGTGCCGAGGCTTTTTTATGCGGAAGTGAACATTTCTTACAAGAACGACGCCAGATGTCACTGTACTGTATATTTCTGTATATTTTTTGGAAAATCTAGTGTATTCATCATTTTCCTACACATTTATTCACAGGTGTCTTTAACCTGGAAGTTGCTCTTTAACTGGCTCAAGACAGAGGATCAGATGAATGCAACAAAGCAATTCATGCCGTTTTATTGTTTTTAACGTTGAAATAGCATGTGCAACAGGTGAAGATGAAGTTGTTGCGGAATTGTTGTGAGTACCCTTTTCAAGACGACTATTCAGTGAAAAGACGGACATTTTAATGCCGGGGGGGTGGGGGGTTGTGTGTCTACAGAAGGTCCAGTTGTGATAGACACGGTTCGCCACTGGGTATCCCCACTGAAATGTGGAGACGGACACAGGGGAAAGAGGTAAACCGAAGAGATGGTGAAGGAAAGCAGGGTCCAGATTTATGGAGGGAAAGAGATATAAGCTGCTTCTCCCTCCTGTCATTATGGGAAACGTAAGATTGCTAGCTAATGAAATTGAAAAGCTAACAGCATTAGCTAGGAGTAAGAGGGTATATCTGGAGTGTCAACCCAGTCTCATGGCATTTCGTGTTATAGTCACGAAATGTAATCTATTGATTTGTGTTCACACAGCCTCAGGATACTGAAATCTGTATTTTTAAAATATTTTTTTCCTTCTAATTTGTTATTATTTTCAATAGAACACACTGTTATTTACTCACCAATAACACACAATTATCCTTGCTTTTATTTATTGGTTTAATTCCATAATCTCTGCTGGGATTTGGTTTTTATTAGGGCCGGGACTTTAACGCGTTAATTAAGATTAATTAATTACACAAAAATTAACGCATTTTAATCGCACTTATTTTTGTACTGCGGAACGTTTCTCACTGGATGAGTTTCAGGGGTACCGATTATACTGGAGCACCAACTAACGTTCATGACTTCAGACAACAACAAACCACAGTGAACAATAGTCAAACATGAATGAAGAAGCTGATGAGACCGCTTTGGTTGGCCCCGTGGATGGGACATTTTGTTTTAAAAAACGGACGGATGGAAGCGTCGATAAGAGCAAGGTTGTTTGCAAATTATGCAAAAAGGAATTTGCATATCACCGCAGCACATCAAGCCTCATGTATCACCTCAATGCAAAACCTATAGCAGCTAGCGTGGAAGCTAGTGTGGACGTTAGCCCGACTCGGAGTACAAGGACCCACACCCAATTTGCGTTGATCAAACAGTGGCCTATGCAACAGAGAGATTTTATTTTTCATCAGGATATTGGAAGAATAGGAGGGATTGAGGTCAATCACTGGCACTTTTTTATTTTATTTTAAATGGTACACTTTATGTTGAACTATTTATTATGTTGTTGGTGCAACTGGCACTTTATGTTGAACTGTTTATTGTTTTGGCCAAGGTTATTGAGAGAGTTGGACTGAAATTGATAAGATTTTTTAAATCAACTGTTGGTAAATCAACAAAGTCTGTTATGGCCTCTGAAGCAACAGAGAGATGTTTTCTAATAGTCAGGGTTTCCAATGTTCTGAATGTACTTGAAAGTATTGTGTTTTACTTAAAAAACAAAGTGTTATAGTTTACAGAAGGTCTACCTACCTATCGGCTCCCTGAATCTCTGAAATGTACTATATTCCTAAATATGCTATTGCTACACTTTATGGCAAAAATTGCACTTTTCTGTTGGTCTTGGTTAAGTACCACCTTGAAAAAAATAAACAATGTTTTGTTGCTTAAGCTTATGTATTCAGTCATTATTCAATGGTATACTAAAATCCATGTGAAAAAAATTGCTTCTCACTGTTCTCAGGTCAAATATTTATGTGATTAAAAATGCGATTAATTGCGATTAATTAATTAAAAAGCCTGTAATTAATTAGATTAATTTTTTTAATCGAGTCCCGGCCCTAGTTTTTATATGATATGAAATCGGAAAAACATTTGCTTTTCTCTTTGAAAGTCATCACATAACGACATTGTAATACACGGTTCGGCTGCATTAGGCCTACATATTACAGATCTGCCGTAGTTCTTTATTTATAGAGCCCTGATGAGAAGACCTTTGGAAAAACTGGAAGAAATGCCGCCGAAACTGAATACTTGACGTGGATCATAAATGTATAAACAATTAAATAACATCTTCAATTTCTCTTCACACAATACCAGTGGTGTAGTGGGGATTTTTTTACTGGGGGGACGCTATTTTAATTAGCTCCAAACAATGCCACACAAGTGCGCATGCGCGCAGTGCACTCACAAAACGGGCAGACAGGTCCACAGAAACGGTATGCTTAATCCTACTTTAGTTACTGTACTGCAAATAAGCAGACAGCGCTTCTTTCCACACACACACACACACACACACACACACACACACACACACACACACACACACACACACACACACACACACACACACACACACACACCTCTTGTTTCCTCCGCCACATCTCCTCTGTCCATACCTCTGGGAAAGGTGAGCTTGAGCTAGCCAGGGGAACGTTGCTAGCGCAGCTAGCGTTAACGTTAGTGCTAGCATTATCCACGTCTTTAGGCGGCTCTTCTGATGATGTTGTACTATCAGCAGCTTCACTTGTAGCTTCGGTGCTGCTAGCCTCTTTCTTCTTGTGAATGATATTCTTTTTCGAAAAGAAGCCAAGTAAAAAATGTTTGCCTGCCATTATAGAGCTTTTTCGTTAGCGTTCTTGAGGGAAAGAGCTGCCGCAAAATCAGCACCCCGCCGCGGGGTCACGAGCGTGATGACGAATCATACTTTTTTAAGGAAATTGTTTTTAGTTTTTATTATAATTACTGTGAAATGTATTATGTTTTTGTCATTATTACAACAAATACACACTTGCAACTGATAAGACTGGCAATGTTTTTATATGTATTAGACTATTAAAAAGATCATGCTCCAAATAAGTGGGGGTACGGCGTACCCCCGCGTCCAACGCCCACTACACCACTGCACAATACGTCTCCTCGCAGTATCAACACTAACTCGGCTGACTTTTACATTTGATCTAATTCATAGATAGGTTATATTTACACCATAACGGTGCACAGTTGATATAAAAGGACTTGTAGTTTTTAAAGATATTACTGATTTTCTTTGAATATAAGAATGTAAATACTGAGTCTGAAATAATATAGCAATATGCTGTAAAAGTATGTGAAAGTATGAATAAAACTACACATCTTCAGATGTTGTACGTATACATAAGTGTCCTACACTAATAATACAAAGTTATTATGGCTGTGTGTACCTTGTGTGCACCACCTAGTGGTTAAAGCACGTTATTGAATTATTGTTTTTATTTTATATTTGATGAAAAAAATATTAAGAGTACATACTTTCATCGGGGGAAAGTAGAAGGTCTGTGATAGAAATATAGAATATAAAAAATCAAGAAGATACTATAAGTGATCTCTACAATAAAACAGTTTAGTGCAGGATGTACAAAGATATTAATAGGAGGAGGTGCAAAACAGAAAAACGAAATAACCTTTATTTAAACATTAAATAATACTTTAGATTAAGGACTTTTTTTAAATAAGAAAAAAACTTTGGGGGTATCTATCTACAGATAAGTATTAAGCCTGACAAAGTACTTAACGTCTAATATATTGCTTTCCTGCAATGTTAACTATGTTGAAGCACTTATTTTAACCAATATTATACATATGAATTATACTCTTATGTATGTAGATAGTATAAGAAATGTGCAGAATATGACAGTTTAATGGTGGAGGAACACGCACATATTGATAGATGTCTTGTAATGCGCTGTTGAGGAACCTGTGACCCAAGATTTTCATTCATTCCATACACCGTAGTTGTGTATATGACCCTTTGAACATCTTGAAATCTTGAAAGGGATGTGCAAAATATCCATAATATACAGTCTTTAATGAATTATTAGTAGAGAATAACGAGTAATGAATATACTTTATTACTCGTTTCCATTCATGTCAATTGCAGATAAATGTTTAGTCTTCTCAAGCACCAACTATCAAATATCTCTCCTGATTGTTGGCACTTGACAATCACCTTTCCTGAATTTTACTCAGGTGTTACTAAAGTCTGATTTAAGGGTTGTTTATATTTCACATCATTAATCAGAATCTGCAAAGCAACTCAAATAAGTGTAGTGGAGTAAAAATACCAGTTTAACCTCTGAATTATAATGGAGTAGAATTACAAAGTAACAATGAGCTGTCATGTGGGTATATATTAATGCTGCGCATTATGGACACAAGCGAATTTCACCCATTTATTAATTATATGTTTTACATTTGATAACACCAATGTGTTTAATACTGGCAACTTCTAATTGTGGGAAAAACGAAAACGTTCAGTAGAAACGTCCCATAGAACATTTTGCGAAACACATTAGCCAGCATGTGTAGTTCTGGGGGGGCGTTCGATTCCAGTTTTGGGTAGTCTGGCGTAGTTTCGTTCCATTTCAAACAGCTGTTTGACGCTCAGCGTAACCTTGGCGCACTGCCACTCCAACATCCAAATCCCAGAGCTTGAAGATTAATCACGGGGACTGTAGTCCTAAATGATAGCTGGGGATTATGGGTAGTGTATTGTCTTCGGCCATCCTAAACTCCTAGAGGCCTACGTCTGTTTCCGGTTATTTTTATTTTTAAATTCAGTTCCTGACGGACGCCAAAAAAGCCCGAGATTATGGAGTCAAACCAATAAATAAAAGCAAGGATAATTGTGTGTTATTGGTGAGTAAATAACAGTGTGTTATTTTGAAAAGAATAACAAATTAGAAGGAAAAAAAGATTTAAAAAATACAGATTTCAGTATCCTGAGGCTCTGAGCCCCATTTATTTTCCTCACAGACGGCAACAAAAGTCCAAAATTATACGATTTAAAATAAAAGCAATAATTGTGGCTTGATATTGAGTAAGAACATGTTTTTATGAACCAAACAGCTTCCGGTCTTCCACGACCCGACCGGAGAAAAAGACATTACCAGTTGAAATACATTACTTTTAAAATCGTTCTGTGTGACACGAAAAAAAGGGGATAATCGTGTTGGTGAACACAAATCAATAGATTAAATTGCGTGACTATAACACGAAATTCCATGAAACTGGGTTGGGAGTGTAGTTGAATGTGTTTCATGGAAACAAGGCATTAGAATAATATCTGACAAGAACGTATTCATGAATGGCTTCCGGAATGTTTGGGCCGACAAGAGCTTCACCATTAGCCTGAGTCTTCATCATGAGCCTGAGTCTTCCTCATGTCTTCACCATTAGCCTGAGTCTTCATCATGAGCCTGAGTCTTCATCATGTCTTGATTGATTGATAATAGTTTTGTCGTGATATATTTGCAGACAAATGCAGATGGTCACATTACTATTGAGAATTACTCCTCCTTAAACTAGAGATGCTGGGGGGATGGACGTCTTTGTTTTCAGTCAGTTTACAGTTATTAAGGTTAGTTTTGTCAGACAACTAAAGTGAAGAGTATGGTGACTCTAGAGTTATAGATAATGATAGTGATCTTGTTCTTTTAGGATTTGCTCAATTTAATGGATGGACAAAAAGGAAATACAGACAGAAAAAGTGAACCTGCTTTGGTTTTTCTTTCTCTCAGACCTTAATGTACTCTGTTTCCACCCCTCCCTCACAGACAAAAACCAGCTGCTCAAGGTCACCCTCAAGGTCTCTTCCCTTCAGTCCTTTGCTTGGTTAACTTTCCTCGTGAATAAGGAAGACCGAGGAGAAGCAAAGAGAGACAGGAGTAAAAGTCCTGAGTAAGCGTCGCCTGCTGAGAGAAGTTTTTCCCGCCATCAATCCTCCGTCGGTGTCTGGCTCCCTCGGCTCGTTAGCTAATTGAATAAATGAAAAATTGCTCTCTGCTCCTTGGGCATTGTGTGTCCCTTTTGGCTTTTACGTTTTTTCCTTTCTGTCTTATATGCCCCCTCCCCATCTATTTTCATGTTGAATTCGCATAAAAATAACATTATAGTAATGACACCAGTGTAAATGGGTGTCCATGTTGATCTATGTGCGTATGTTCATGCAAGTGTGTGTGTGGCTCGGGTCCTGAAGGGATCGGAGTTTCAAATGACACGTCCAGATGTGCTGCGGAGAAGAGGATAGAGAGGACTTGGGAGGGGGGGGGGGGGAGTGAACACAGTTTGTTTTATCAAAGATAGGGGAGTTGAGGAAAAATAACAGAAAAAAGATATGCAGAAGAATACCTACATTATTTAAGAGAATTGCACAAGTATCTCGCAAAAAAAGAAATTAATAATTTTTTATACAAATTCAAGCCTCTGGAAATCATTCATCGCTGTTATATGTAATGTTTTAAGCTTGATTATTGTGTGTGTGTGTGTGTGTGTGTGTGTGTGTGTGTGTGTGTGTGTGTGTGTGTGTGTGTGTGTGTGTGTGTGTGTGTGTGTGTGTGTGTGTGTGTGTGTGTGTGTTTTAATAATGCACAGAAGGGCTGCTATCATTATATGTTGACGTGTAGTATGAGAGAGCCTGTAAAAGCATCTGAACCTGATTCCTTGACTCAATACTGTTTACAACGGGAGGCTGTGGCGCAGTGGACTAGTGCGTTGGTGTTGGGATCAGGGGAGCACAGGTTTAAACCCCACTGCAGTCAGCATGTCGTTGTGTCCGTGGGCAAGACACTTCACCCCAAATTGATCCTGTGGGGATTGTCCACTGTATTGAGTATGTAAGTCGCTTTGGATAAAAGCGTCTAATAAGTAACATGTAATGTTTATGAACCGGCACCACTTCATGCTATTAATTATAAACCTCTCTGCTTGACCTCAAAAAGTGGAAGTCATTCTATTAATGTAATATAGAGAATAAAGGAGGTCTTTCTTTTTTTAAATAATTTTGAATTAAATACATTTGTAAATGTATTCAGAAATATGGCACATGTGCTGATAAGAAGTCAATACTTTATCAGCACATGCATCCTATTAACGCTTCACTAATTAGTCATCCATAGAAAGGTATGAGAGATTTTTCAGTTGCATGCTTTCTGCAATGCCCTCTGCATGAGAAAGGGAGTACATACTGCTTTCATTCATCCAAAATAATTCAGTATTTTTTACTTGCTTATGTGGGCATCAAGGAGACTGTTAGAAAAAAGTCAATCGTCGCCGGCTTGAGTTTCCAAACAGGATACATGTATTTATTTTCCTTGCAAGACTGGAAGTCATCACATACATACATTCAGTATTTTCCCAACAGAGACTTTTAGCATGATACAGATCAGCAAAGTTGTCACTGCATTTCAGATAAATGTAAAACAGTATCCATCATGGCCAGAAAGTTTAAATTAATCTTGTTCAGGCACCATTTTTCTTTTAATAATAACATGTATAATAATAAAGCTTTATTTGTATAGCAAAAATAAATAAAATAACATGTATCCAAAACAAGAGCTAAAATAGGCAAGAGAAATAATTAAGAAAATACTAATTAAACATATAAATTAATAATAATAACAATAAATGAATGAGATAAGAATACAATTAAAAGAACACAACAGATAAACCACTAGAAGTAAGAAGCAAGTACAGTTAGTGATGCATAGCAATTGGGCCTACACAATTTGGGCCATATTATGCAAATGTTCAGGTTTCATAATTGTGTCACTCTAGTCTCCTGTGACATGTCTCCATGCTTTAATGCTCAAAAAGCTATTTTCTCATACTGCCTGTGCTGCAGCACCTTTTTTCCCCCTCTGTCTAAAACCAGAGCGCAGTGTGGTCTGATTGGTTAGCTGGCCGGCTCTCCTGTGATTGGTCAACCGCTTAGAGATGTCCAAACGTCCCAATGTCTCCCTTGGATCAATTCTGAACTCATCAGTCTCTTTAGGGAAAGGGATAAAGCATGGTCGATATATCGTCATTCAAGAACTATAGCTGATTGGGAAGTATACAGGCATCTTCGAAATCTGAGTAAAACCAAAACCCGAAATTTTAAATCGAACTACTATAAATAATCTCTCACATCGGACTTTAAGAATCCCAAGCAATTTTGGACTAAAATTTATTTTATTTTAAATAAATCAGGTAAACATTCTATTAATAAAATAAGAACTGCTGATACAATAATTCATGAACCATTATCCATTGCCCAAATATTTAATTAGCATTTCGCTAATGTATGTTCCACACTACTATCTGACTCCTATTTGACGACTGGTATTTCTAATAGTAACTCATACTGCAACAGTTCTTTTTCTTTTAAGAAGATTATACCACACAAAGTTCATAATGCTATCACAGAATTAAAAGTGGATGGCAGTGCAGGACTCGATGGTATAGAAAACAGGTTCATAAAATTGGCGTCCCATATTCTCATGCTGATTTGTTCAACCTGTCTTTGTCCACCTGTGAGTTGCCGACTGTTTGGAAATGTGCACGCATCATTCCACTGCATAAAGGTGGTGATTTACTTGATACAAATAATTATAGACCAATCTCTATAATCTGTTCTATTTCCAAAGTTTTGGAGAAAATAATTTATAATCAACTGTCACATTATCTCAATACTTATATTTTATCTCTGGTTCAATCTGGTTTCAGGCCTAATCACTCCACAACAACTACCCTACTTAAATGTACGAATTACTTGTACTCTGCTGCAGATGATGGTGAACTCACAGGTGCCATTTTTATTGACTTGACAAAAGCCTTTGATTTCGTTGATCGATATCTGCTCTTGGATAAACTTCACGGCATTGGCCTTTCTAAAAATACAGTGTTATGGTTTAACTCGTACCTGCACAGTAGAAACCAATGTGTGGTTGTTAATGGAAAACAGTCTGACCTGTTGATCTAACAAAAGGGTGTACCCCAAGGATCAACTCTGGGCCCACTTCTGTTCTCTTTTTACATAAATGATTTATCTTCTTGTCTCATTGATTGTTGTACTCACCTTTATGCTGATGACACTGTCATATATATATCCAAATCAGATTTTTCACAAATTCAGATTTCTCTTCAATCGGATTTTAATATCTTACAGGACTGGCTATCACACAATAAACTACTGCTTAACAAAACAAAATCTTATACCATGGTCTTTGGTACCAGGCAGAAGCTCAAATCCAAACCTAATGTAGTAATAACATGTAAGGATGGCACTTCACTGCATAAAGTTGATAGCTTTAAATATCTTGGTGTATGGCTAGACTCTGAACTTTCATTTAAACTACATATAAAGCATGTAATACAAAAAGTCAATTACGGAATCAGTGTTTTACACCGCTCTCGCAATTGTTTTACGCTCAGTGTCCGAAAGAGAATTGTTTCTCAACTTATTCTTCCAATTATGGACTATTGTGATGTTGTCTACCAAAATGCACATAAATCAGATCTTGCTCCACTCAACATAACCTACAACAGACTATGCAGATTTGTTCTTGGTTGTCCTTTTCGTACACATCACTGCACAATGTATAACCAACTTAAATGGCCTTCTTTAAATGTAAGAAGACACATGCATTGGCTTCAGCTGATATTTAAATGCATGTATCTTAACTATCCCCCTTATTTAAAGCAGTATTTTGTACACTACTCACCAAATCATCAAGTTAGAAATTCTGTTCAGATTTATTTCTCTGTCCCCTCTGCTAAAAAATGGATAGGCAGAAGAGCGTTCATGTTCAAAGCCCCAACAGACTGGAATACCTTAGATCTCTTGCAACATTGGGTATATTTAAACATGCATTCTTATCTCACTTTCAACTGGTCTGTACTTGTTATTAACTGATATTGATGAAACTGATTTGCTTGATTGTCTCAAATTGTAATGATTGTGTGCATTGCTTGCATTTCACTTTACAGACTGTATGTGGTTTGTCTTGTGTGTCATGTTTTGCATTTTGTCTTCTTGTTTATGTATGTCTGTAAATTGTTGCTATTGTCGGGACCCCCTTGAAAACAAGATGGTGCATCTCAAGGGGTTTATCCCAATGAATACAAATTTCTATAATAATAACCCTTAGCCTATCAGGTTCAACGTGTTGGAGCACTAGCCAATAGAAGCGGGAGTGTGACATAGCAATTTCACATTGTTCCAGAAGTAAACAAAGGAGTCCAATTGAGGCATGGATTATCCTTTGCAGACCATTTACATGCACAACAACTATATAACACACTACAGGAAAGAGAACAATCTAAAAGGCATAATAAGGCCTCTTTACATGACTCTCTTCCTTTTCATCTAGCTCCATCTAGCTCTATAATAGAAGTTCAGTCAAATCCTTCTTGAATGTTGGACTCCTGTTGCTAATCCGACACCCTGACGTGAGAAGAGACTTTCAAACGGAGGATCCAACATTTGCTTCCAGGTTTTTACCTTGAGATAGGAAAATATATTTTCAAAGTAAGCCGTCACGTTTCTGCCTCTAAGTAGTGGTAAATGTAAGACCTTTATACAGTTCTTGAGATAAAAGTGATTTGCTTAACACACACTGCCACTTTTAAATTATGTACTTGAAGGTACCCTAATGGTTTTCAGGAAAAGCCACTTTTGTGTTGGAGTGCTTTTGAAATCTGTGTGTGTGTGTGTGTCTTGTTAAAGGATAACCTTCTCTCACCACCTCCCCTCTCCTGTGCATTAGAGGAAAAGTGTGTGTATCTTATAGGCAGTGTCTGCGTGTCGGGGGAATGTGGCGTGTGTGTGTGGCCGCGCTCTGATAGCGTGTCAGAGTGAATTAGCCTCTGTGTGGCGTCGGCCTGGCACACACCGCTGCCTGCCCTCTGCCCACCACCCCGCATATGTGCCCAAGATTAGAATTAATAACCAGCGCTGCCAATCATGCTTTAATCACAATAACTCTGCATTTAGGGGGCGCAGGGAGGTCACAGGCATCTGGGCCTCAGGATGGCCAATCTGGAGCAGCTAACAAGGCGAGTCTGCGCAAGTGTGTGTCCCTAGTGGTGGCAGCTGCTCAGGTTTGGCGCTCAGAATGAAAGGAGTATCACGTGATTTAAATAAAAAGTGTAGGACAACAGACCAACTGCTGGGAACTACAGACAAGGTACTGCAGGTTAGTCAGTGTGTAGTTTATATGTGTTTCTGTGTACTGAAGCTACGGGGAAGTCAGAATATACACCATAAAGAATGAGTTGATCTTGGTAAGAGTCAATGTCCATTATATTGCACATAATGTGCCACTATGTATCATACATCTGAAAAAAAGTCCCATCAGCCCTCTATTGCAGTCTCTATTGTGCTAATTAGCCAATGTTAGCATCACAACACTAACCTAGAAATCTGAGCACGATAAACGTATGTATCATTAGCACATAAACATTGCCATTGTGAGCATGTTATCTTTAGCATTCAGCTCTAACCAACACTGTGCCTTAGTAAAGCCTTACAAAGATGCATGGCTGTCCACTCTTGAGCTGCATTGCATGATACGCAATTTTCCCACAGCAAGGTTGGGTGCAGAGCCTTGTGGTGACAACAGCTAGTTAGTTTAATTTCTTGCTAGCTTTTAGCGCTACATAGAGCTGTCATCTGAATGTGTCAGCGTCCTAAAGTACGCTGTATGCAAGTAAGTAATCTTTTCAAAATGTAACAGGGTGAGAGGTAACAAAAAACCTAAATAATGCGATTGAGACATGTAAACATGATTGACATTTATATATTTACAGGAATTGTTGCTAAAACCAAGCAGCCCATAAACATCAGAAATAAAAAATAGTTTTAAAAGATTAAATTAAATTAAATGTATTAAAATAAATGTGAATCTTTAAAATGTCTGAAAAGTCCCCCCCCCCCCCACCTAATCCCTCAGTTGTTCTCTCCCTACAGTAGCTCAAAGGTGCACCATATTGTAGTTGTCACGTTCCACTGCTTCTTTAATACACAGACACACTTCCTCTAATTGCAATCAAAACAACAAAACAACATATGTCAGGCCCTCGGAGACTGGCAGCAGCGTGTCCTGCAGGCTCCACAAATGATGAGTGATGCTTAACAAATGAACACTAGATTGGCTACATAAATTAGCCACTGTATAGGCACCATTAACGACAGAAGCAATGCAATCACATCAATCAGAGCTGTGAGTGAAGGGTCGCTGAGGGATGGGATGAATGGAGAAAAACTAAACAAAAAACAGAGAATAGAATATTAAGGCAGTGTGAACAAATGTAATTAAGGATACGTGATGGTTAACCCTAACCCTCAGATCTTGTCAACTTTGTTACACCTATGGTGTTGCCGGTCCAAAATGGCCACCATAGGAAATAGTTAGGGTTAGGAAAACGGGTAACCCTAGATTATGTTAATCAAATAGTAAACCCACAAATCGACAACCATGTTGATTGAATACATTTTCAGGGTTTATTTTTTTTTTTATTCACTGCAGTTATTCATGTTAACCAGTTGTACGAGACATTATTTAAACTTTAAAAGGGCTTAAAATCAAATCTGTTGCTGATTAACGGTTTTTGTGTTAATGTTAGAGCCAAATAATTGTGCAGGTATCATAATGTTCGCCACAGCGTCTACAGACTCAGGGGAGATTGCCAACACCTATCATTGCCTTTTGAGTCGTCTTGCTGTTGCCTCTTCTGTCCACCTGCTTTTTCATTCGCATTAAAACAGAATGTACTTGAATCACATTCAGTTATTCTTCCTAACTGGAATGGTTGCGAAGTTTAATTGACTGGGTGTTTTACTGTGATAATTGAGTGTTCCATTCATTTTTTGGAGCAGTGTATTTTCACCTGTGTATCTCACATGGGTGTGTGATGAGACTACATCATGGCAGGTGTATTGGAAGTGCAGTGTGGAGTTTGAAGACATTTGTATGAGTGGTCCTTAAAGCAGCAGGTTTTATACTAGCACTTCAAAGACAAAGACACTTCTATTCTCATCCACTTAATTACAATGTATTTATTTTTCTGCAAATTTATTAACATTAATTCTTAAAGATTTAAATGACCTTAATACAGATCAACATTTCATTTTTATAAACATATATATCCAAGAGTACCTAGTCTTGAAGGACTGATGAGCCATAATATGACAACACATAAAAACAGGTTATAATAACCTTAATATACTTTTAACAAAGCAATTGAACATATAAAATCGATGCATCAAAAGAAGGTCAATGCAATCCTGGCTGAAACCTGATTAAAATCCGTAAAATTATTTCAAGGTTATTCGTTGATGAGTTTAACTGTACTCTGTAGAACTTTTTACATGTCAGTCGAGAGTGACACATTACACAATTCAATACAATACAGGACTTCAAGCAGCAACATTGTTTACATGAACAATATTGAGTCGGGTGCGAGCCTGATGAAGCCTTTGTTTTTGGACACTATGGCGAACCCCGTAACCAAAATAGATGATGAGTCCTGAGGAAAGAGTTGTGAAGGCCTTTTAATGTTTATTCAATGACAGCTGTGTTTGAGATTTTTCGACCATCTACAAATGATGCATAGAATAAACACATTAAACATCAAGCTTATGAAACTAGGAAGTGCTTACCTATTACCATCCAGACTGCATAGCTGATCCAGGTTTCCCCTCCCAACTGAACCATCAAGTAGGTATTGATGAGGACACTTAAAACTGGAACAACAGGTAGACCGGGAACCTATAAAAAGAGGACAACTTATGACTTATGATGTTCAAGCAATAGTTTGAAATGATGCTTTGACATGAGTTACGGCCCGTCCACACACAGGCATGAAAAAAATCTTTCAAAGCATCGCCCATTCACTTGAATGGGGTGACGTAGAAGATTTCTAATCTTCGCCGAACTGCATTGTCGGGAGTGGAGCATGGCTTTGCAACCATCGTGAGCATCAAAAGTTGAGCAATGTTCAACTTTTGATGCTCCCAATGCTTGCGAAGCTGGCATCAGCCAATCAAATCCCGTTTATGCAAATCCCGCCAGTACAAGCGCTAGCCAATCAAACCGCGTGCAAGCTGGGAGAGCCAGACCGCAGTTCATTTCCTCATATTCCAAATGAGAAATTACGGTAGCAAATCACCCGGTTCTTTACGACCAGAACTATTTACCGGGATACAAACCGGAGGAACCAGGCATGGAGGGAGGTGGCAGAGACAGTGGGTGAAACTGGTAGGTTTTCGCCTGTTTGGGGAGTTTATATCCAGTTTACTTAGTTTTAACATTGCTATTGCTTTGTATGTTGGGGGCGGGAGATTAATGTGATTGGTTGTTGGTCGCAAAAAATCGGCAAGCTTCAGACACGCCCAGCATCAAGATTTTTCAAGATTTTTTTCATGCCTGTGTGTGGACGGGCCGTTAGCTTTATGCAGCAGAGGTTGCAGCAGGTTAGCTTAGCATAGCACAAAGACAAGGGCTGTGATAGAATAGTCTTGTTTGCTTAGGGAGGTTCCTAACTGAGTGAAATGATGTATTTAAAGTGTAATAATAACAAATTCATAAAATAATTTCATACAATCATCCTATTTGTGATTCATGTCCATTATTACGAGTGGACAGGAAAGTGAGTGGAAGTTGTTTCTGAACTATTCGTTTGTTGGGGTTAAATTGTTGAATTTGCTCATCAAGGTTCCTGAAATGACCTGGAAGTACCCACGTGGCACTCATAAGAGCTGTTCTCTGGATGGAAATATACACACACACACACCTTTTCACTGAATTGTCGTCTTGAAAAAGGTACTCAACAATTCCGCAATAACGTCATCTTCACCTGTTGCACTTGCCATTTCAATGTTAAAAACAATAAAACAGCATGAATTGCTGAAATGCGTAGTGCATGGTCCGAGAAGGACAAACAGATCAACGTAACACTGTAATATTACAGATCAAAAACACAGATACGATTCTCATTTAATATACATTTTATTTATATAATTAAATCGATTTTTTGTTTGTTTTATCCGAGTGCTCCAGGCTATTCTATGAATACCTTGAAGGCCCTGACGGTTCGCCACCGCTTAGAATACTCTTGACCATCCTTAATGGAAACAACATTCAGCTGTTCGCGTTTTACAACTTATTGACCACGATTGTAAATCACACAACAAGAAGGCACAGGGCAAAGTATCTGGATGCACTTTAGAAGACTTATGTCTGGAAAATTGCAGTTTTCCCATTGCAGACACATCAAAAACCGTATGGCATCACATCATAAATACTGTATGTCCAGTGCAAGACTCCTTAGCACTGCAGTTGTCTTTTCCAAAGTCCTTTTGAATTTTCCTTCACATCTTTCCTGAACCCGTGACCTTTCTTACAGAGGTTAATATTAAAGTGGTTAGGTAAAGACATAGGACCCAATTGCTCTGACAATTCAAGCGCAGCCCAGAAACAAGGGAGGAAGCAACTCCCCCCAAATGTAACAATCTGCCTTCCAGCACCTCCAATGTTCATTAATGAACATCAATTGAACTTTCTTTAAAAAGGTCCCATCATATGCTTTTCTGGTTATTACCCGTCCCCTTGTGTGTTATGAAGGTTTTTCTGCATGTAAACGGTCTGCAGAGTCACAAACCCTCAAAGTACACCCTGTAGCGAGTAAAACTAACACAGAAAATATGTGTCTATGCTGCCCCAGAACGCCTCGTTGGAGATTTCTCTTTTTCCTTTTTTTTCACAGCCTGAGCTAGTGTGTGTGTGTGCTCAGGCTGAGCTCTGCGGTGTCTCGCTGTCTCGCAGACCCCATGCAGCAACCAGGAAACACCACCAGTAATCAAGCTCACACTGTCCGCTCCTCGAGCCTCAAAGGGCGGAGCAGCGAGCCCCGCAACGTCCCGCCAACACGGCACCCAGACCCCACGCAGCATTCTCATCTGTTTGTCATTACTGGTGTCATTTTCTGGTTGCTAACAAACACCATTGTAACACATAATCACTGATGTTCCGCTGTAACGGTGGTAGACTAATCAGAACAGAGTGGGCGAGCTGACCAATCAGAGCACAGTGGGTTCATAGGGAGGGGGGGCAGGAGCTTCAACAAGGGGTGTAAGACAGAGAGTAAATACATACTATACAGAGATGCTGTCTGAGAAACCAATGTGATTTTGGAAAATTGAACAATGTAAATCTATTCTAGTAGAACTCAACAATGGAATTATGATCAGTAGAAATGGCCATGACCTGGGACCTTTCTTTAAAAACAGACATTGTATGTGACAAAACTCTAAATATCTCAAATATCTAACGTTTTTTTTAAGGGAAGTTCTTGCAGACAATTGTAGTTTTTCTATCACTGGTCATTTAGTTTGGGTTTAAATTGGGTGGTTTTTTGATTGTTTGTATAACATATTTTCCATAAACCTTGTGTGCCCTGCAACAGACCTTCAGTAAGGCCCACCATCTGACTCACATGACATCTTAATTGAAACTGTAAAAGGGGCAACTCTTCAAGGTGCATGAAATCTAGCCCACCACCATCACCCGTGCACTTTACCATGAAAGAGGCTTCAGAAATGCTCTGTGGCTGCCTCCAGATGATTGCCACAGCAAAGACCAGCATCAGCGAGAGGAAAGACACGATCAGCACGCTCCACAGCTCTCTGTTGCGGAGGGAAAACACACCCTCGGACAGCAGCAAGCTTAAAACCATCACCAGGAACACTAGAGCGGAATATGAGCAGTCAGAAAATACTTGGAATTCTGTTCAGCGTCCACATTTCAGATGGGGGATTACTTACAAATAATGATGGTGATTACGTTGACATTTTTAGAGGTACGGGGGGTGGCTCGAGAAGGAGGAATAAACAGTCCCATGACAGTAAACGGTTCCCGTCTATGGCTGAAACCAGGGTCCTCCTTGTACCTGGGAGAAAGAAACAACAAGCTTATACATGCTATGGTATATGTTCATTCTTTTCTGAAAAAGTTTTGAATATCAAAATATTGGCTTTTCACTGAACAAACTACATCCAGTCATTCGAAGCGTACATACCTTAATATCAGAATACACACCGCAACAAGAGTGTAGGCAAAGATGGTCCCAATTGAACTCAAGTCGACCAGTGCCTTTAGGTCAAATAACAAGACCATGAACGCTGCAAAGAGGACCAACAATTATTGAGTCTTAGGAATAGATGACATCAGGTCATATTAAGGGGACCTACTGTATCATGCAAAATGCACTTTTCTATGTCTTTTATACATAAATATGTGTCCCCGGTGTGTCAGGGAAGTTTTTATATATCTGAGACCCATAATATATGCCTAAAAATAGCATAATAGGAGACCTTTAAGCAAGTTCCAGAATATTTTCAATCTCAATGTTGTTTAATGGTGACGTTTGTAAAAGTTATATCTTTCTCCAGTATCAATAACACATCTAATGTGTGCCTCTTTTGCATGTTGTTGTAAGTATAATTGTAACTTCATTACCAGCCGCTGCTCCTGAAATCAGCGTGGCAAATACGGGACTCTGCCTGGAGCTCATGTAGTGAAGAGGCTTGAAGAGCAGGCCGTCTCTCGCCATGGCAAAGAGCACCCGTGGCATCGGAAACATCACTCCCAAAAGACTGTGGAAAAACCAAACCAAAACTTCAGTGGGATTAATTAAAAAAATATAAATTGTTGACTCAATTTAACTAGATTGATTCATTCATGCACGTGGGTATATACAAATGGATCCCTACAAATAATTAAACTGGTACTAATTTGCCTCAGCAATACAAGACCATATATTTTTGCTTTTGTTCAGTCTCCCACCTTTAGGTTTACCCTCTAATAAAAAAAAAAGTGTTGGACAGCCCTGCTCTAACTGGAACGATGTTGCACGCCTTCACACAGCAGATCCACTGCTTAAAATGTACTGCAACTTTGTAAAATAAGCATGCTTATGTGCACATACACAGTAATTATTTTCAAATACAAGAAGTTAGTTTTCATTTAAAAAATGGCCAAGTCAATTTAGGTTGTTTCGTTTTAAAGTAAAGAAAACTAAAAGACTACTGGAGACACTTAAATAGCAGCTGAGCCTTTTACAACCTGACACAAGAACAATGCACATTATGTTTTCCTACTTAAAACTGAACGTTTGAATTCACCCTCTCCTGAAAACCTCATGTGTAAGACTCCAGATCTGTACCTTGTTGAGAGAGCACAGAGGGATCCCACAGCCACAACGTACTTTGCAGGCTCCCAGTGGATATATTCAAAGGCCACAGGAAGAGGGCTGAGGTTGTCGAGCAGATAGTAGGGCATCATGAGAGTCAGAGCAGCTGACACGCCAAAGTAGGCCACGAAGCAGATGAGCAGGGACGCCACGATCGCAATAGGTATGGCTTTCTGCGGGTTCTTCACCTCCTCCCCTGAAAAATCATGTAGATGAGCCGAGTTCTTGCAACATATCCTTCGTAATACCACTACAGACATAAAATATTGATATATTTGACATTATGTGGCATGAACATCCTGTGTAAATGGTGAAGTCTTTTTTTTTTTTTTTTACAAGGTGCTTATTCATGCCAAGACATCATTCTCTCGTTATTCAACCCATAAGTAGCTTTACTCATACTTATCTACTCTACATTACCTGTTGTTGCAATGCAGTCAAATCCAACAAAAGCATAGAAACAGGTTGCTGCTCCTGCAAGTGTGCCATCAAAGCCAAAAGGGAAGAAACCACCAACCCCATAGTCAACCGTTTCATTTTGTGATGGCTCAAGATTCCTGTAAAAAGGAAAGAAACAGCTTTAATCTATTGCTTTCAGTTAGGAGGGTAAATTGTCCTCAGGTCGGAGCTAAAGCAAAATGTAAGGATTGAGGGCAATGGGTCACTCATCAAAATATTTGTTCTTAAACAAAATGAAGTCACACAGGTACTCTGGATCGTATTACTTTGGTTTTGACACTGCCGATAAGCAAAGCATTTAAAAATGACATTTAAAAATTCAATGGCAACTATTCTATCCAGAATCAGATCTGGTAACGCTAGATAATTAATAGAAGCCACCACACTTTGCAGTTTAAAAAAAAAAAAGGCATTTCAATTCCTACAATTCTTAGAAGCATTCCGGTATTCTGAAATTAAACGGAATATGTCACTTTGATCCAGTGGGGATTTTTTTTACTGGGTGGACGGGAGACGCTATGGACGCGCTCGTGAACTGTCAACGAGGGGGAGGGGGGAGGCTTGGGGGACCTCTGTGTCGCCTGTCAGCGCAACTTACATGATGCCGTTTAGACAATATAATAATAAAGGGCGGTGCCGGCTGTGCGCGACTATCACTCAAATGCGGGACATAGTCTCAATTTGTGTGACACACACACACACACACACAATTATAATAAACTAATAATGATCTCAGTTTGATAATTTGACTCAACAGTTTCTCTCCATCATATGGATGATGTCAACATAGTCAAAGTCTGACCATCTTCACTACTTGTTGCTATCGTTGTGGAATAAGTCGTTTTCTAACGGCATATCTTACCAGCATATTTTTACTATGATCTTACTTATGATAGTCCTGCATGACAACTCGTGTAGTATTGATAACACCTGAAGCAGTCAGTGTCTGGGGCTAACATTTGAAAACCTATGACCTGACGAAATGAAAGACACAAGATACATTTTTCGCAACATCCAGACAAAAAAGCCTCTGCAAACATCTGTATGGATACAGTAGATACTGGATTTCGACATTTCAAACTTAAAGATCCACATTCACCTGGTAATTTATAATGGAAGAGCAAGTCCCGATCCAAAAAAAGGACCCGTCTCTAGACCCTGGAAATCCAGACTAGAAGGTAAGATTCAGTTTTATATGTACTTTTAGCAGTGTTGGGCAAGTTACTTCCCAAATGTAATACAGTACATATTACCGTATTTTTTTCAAGTAATGAGTGAAATTACAATATTACTGTCTCTGAAATGTAATGAGTTACACTACTTTTATATTAATATTGAATTACTTTACCAAAATAACCACAAAATAAAGGCTAGTATTTTAAAATGTAGTTTAGTGCAGCTCATTATACATCCAGTGAACCGCGATGTGGTATAGCATAACAACTATAGGCCATTAAGGCTACTAACAACTTTTATTACATGGCTTAGTTGAATACTCGATTCTGATTGTAAATTCTTAACATGTGACACGTTGTTAATACAGTACAGACCACTGTCAATAACTATACTGAAGGTTGCGAAGGAGGATCAAGAAAGGGAAAGGAAAAGAGGTTAAAAGACAGAGAGCTGGACGTCAGATAAATCACCAGAAGAAGGCAGAGAGGAAGTAAACAATAACAGGACACGGAATGGGCTCTGTAGTTTGTTTAGTATATGGCCATGTAATAAGCGGGATAATGTGCAGCATTATGGGGTCATTATGGGGAAAAGAACACCCGACAGGCTGATCAGGGGACCCGATGCGAAGCGGAGGGATCTTGGTGAGCCTGAAGGGTAAACACCAGGCTTACTAATCGATCAGCACAATTTTTCTCTGGTATCGGAATGTCTCGCGATGTTGGTAAATTCTTAAAAAAACAAAACACCATTTAATTTCGGCTTAAAATGTGTTGTAACTGCGTTACTGGGAATTGTAACTGGTAGTGTATTACCCACATTTCATTAGTAATGCGCTACATTACTTCGTTACAGCAAAAAGTAATACATTAATGTAACGCGTTACACCCAACACTGACTTTAAGTGAGCTGATCCTTGAATGAAAAACAGATTGATGATCATTTGAACGCCAAATGTGTAAAAGGACAAATCTTACTCCTTGAGTCGGGTTGCGTTCAGGATAGTCTCCTCACTAATGCGCCAGTTGTTGATGTCTCCAGTTACAAAGCCAGAGATGATGATAAAAATCAGCACAGTTATGTTAACTGCAGTAAAAACAATGTTCACAACGGCCGACTCCTTCACGCCATAAGCAAGAATACCTGAAAAATAAAGGAAAAGCTATAAAATGTGACTGAATTCTGCGTTGTTTATCTTTACGTAACATTACAGATATTACCAGCAAGCAGCATAATCAGCGCAGCAGCAAAGAAGTCTGGGTATGTAGCCAAGCCCAGTGAGTCCATTGGTGTATGTTCTTCCAGAGTTTCAGCAATAACGTTGTGTATCAGGTCATCAAAGGTCCCCGTCCAGGCTTTGGCTACACTAGATGTTCCTGAGAAGAACCAAAAACAATAAAGGCATCGGTTTGTCTGTGATTTACGACCAGGTAAATTATGGTCAATAATTCTTCAGGACTGCAATTTGTAATGCCGTATTTTTGTGGGATCAATGGGAAACATTCCCAACAACTTGTACGCCTTCTTCAAGAAGTTTGCGGTGTTAAAAGATTAAAACATTACATCCATTCACTTGAATATATCCATTACATTTTAGTAAACTTGTTCATTAACTGTCATCAAGGTCTTAAAAGAGCTTTTAGAAAGTTTCGATTATGACCTGGATGTTGACATGGAAGTTGGAAACTCATATGATAACTCTGATATGTCATGTACGCGGCAAAAATGGGAATGATGATATATGATCCATTTGCCAACCTTTGATCGTGAATATGGACACCTGTGGAAGTAAATTTGTTCCAATCGATTGAATTCAAATGCCGAATAATTAATCAAATGCCGAATAATTATACACAGAAAGGATGTATCTGACATTTTTGCCTTCGAATTTCATTGTTCAAAATTTCCAAAAGAAAATTTTCCGTTCGGTCACGTATTCAGAAAAAAAACTTCACGTTTAAATAATATCAGTGTATACATTTAAAGTTGCTTGAATTCGATTGGCCAAATTCAGTTGCAAAAATACCATGTATAAAATTCAGACTTAATATCCGGGAACCCAAGAAAATGCTATCGATTCTAGATCAATTCAAACCAACATCTAGCCAAATAAAGCTACGCTCATAAGCTTGGTTGGTCAAGGCAGGCCGTTGGGGGAATGCAGTCAACTTCAAACATGGAATCCCGGTTGAACGTTGGTGCTTCTGTAAGTTTATATACTCTTCTATATGCCACTGTGTGTAAAGAGCTTTAATTATAGACAATAACTGACCAAGGGCATTTTAGCCAAAGTATGATGCTACAAGATAAACAGGCAACTGCATTTTGTATGTTTGTCTTGGAGACCACATGCACCTTATTGTGTGTTTAATGTACCAATCACATATGACAGCAGCAGGTTCCAGCCAGTCACAAATGCCCACACCTCTCCAACGGTCACGTAGCAATAGAGGTAAGCCGAGCCAGTCTTGGGGACCCGGGCTCCGAACTCAGCGTAGCACAACCCCGCAAAAACCGAAGCAACGGCTGCCACCAGGAAGGAGATGATGATGCTGGGGCCGGACACATTCCTGGCCACCTCTCCGGACAGCACGTACACACCGGCCCCCAGCGTGCTCCCAACACCCAGACCCACCAGGTCCCATGTGGTCAGGCATCGGCAGAAGTTGGACTCCTCGCCTTCTGGCTCCAGAGGCTTCTTACGGGTCAGGCTCCGAAGGAACCGTAACACTTTGGGACCGGTAATTCTTGAACGAAAAGATCAAACCAAGGGTAAGGGTACGTTTATTATCCCATTTCAACAAGAAGGAAATTATCTTAAAGATTTAATTAAATTGCAGACAGAAAAAAATTAAATATTACCAGAAAACATAATAAGATTGTTTTTCTTAAATTCAGAATATGAGCTATTCTTTACCTAACAGTTAAAAGAGGTCTGTATGAACATCTTTAGGGTGGTGGCGGCTTAGTCTGTAGGGACTTGGCTTGGGAACTGGAAGGACACCAGTTCAAGTCCCGGAAAGACCAAGTGCTACCGAGGTGTCCCTGAGCAAGGCACCGTTCCCTACACTGCTCCCCAGGCGCCGTACAAAATGGCAGCCCACTGCTCCTAACACTAGGATGGGTTAAATGCAGAATGTAAAATGTCCCCTCTGTAGGACTATTAAGGGTTCCTTCTTCTTTTCTTTCTTCTCTTTCTTTATTTGCTGGTAGATTGTTTTGTTTTTAGTTTTTTTGTTCAAGTTACTGTAATGTAGTTTATTATTGGCAGCTGCAATTGACTGACTTCTTTTGAGTAAGGGGCAGGTAAAAAATAATTCTGTCTTCTCCCTGCTCCTTTCCATCATGGGCTATACAAACTGCTCAAAGGTTATTTAAAATAAAAAGTTTACTGGAAAGTGGAACAAAAGAAAAAACAACAAAAGAAAACATTAAAAGCAATTATAAAAAAGGACATTTAAAAATACAACATTTGTTTTAATTCAAGACAACGAAAATATGTAAACAAGCTCAACGATAAAGATACTCAAGTGTGTAAAATTGTATTTTTCGATAAGTTAATTAATTACTTGGCCTTTTTTTTTTTTACAAAATGCCCCTTTGTGGGTTACCTAGCTAAAACACTATAGGCTATTTGAAAGAACAACTCAGTACAAACTAGACAAGTAATACAGTTTAGGTTGACATAAAGATCCAGAAAGCCTGTAGACATTGTTAACCGACACAGAGTGACGTGATGTGATGAAACCTTACCTGCCAGCCATTTCCAAGCAGGTGTGTTCAGACTGCAGTGGACATTGGGAGAAACAGCGTGTGTTGTATGATCAGAGCCTCTTCCTCCAGACTACCACCTGAAGCCCGGCACAGGGACACACCTGAAATCAATCAGGCAATCAGTGAGGAGGCCTCCTGCAGGGCTGGGAGAGAGACTCTAAAAATGCTTTCCCCGCTTTGTTTGCGACTTTATTTGATCAAGGTTACTTTAGTTTTGTAGGGGAGATTTCGGTCCTTTGGTCCCTTTGGGTTATTAGTTTTTTTCGACAAGTGCTCCGACTCACATAGTTTGATCTCAATGTTATAAATAAATAAAAGTATTTTGTAAAGTCTCTCGGGTTTGGCATTCCACTTATATGTTACAAAGGTTATATTTGACTTGTGGTGTATCAATAATTTTATTTTACACATTGTACATTATTCACTATTGTTATGTGTCTTTTCCACACACACAACATGTAATTCAAATCCTGGGGGAAATGTCCTTGCTTTTTTCTTTTCCTGCCGTTTCTTCCTTTCAATTGCCTCCAGATGAAGGTTTAAGAACTTTACTTAACTCTAACTGCATTGATGAAGGTATATATCGAGACACCCTTTACTTCTTAGAGCATATGTGAGGGAATACAAATAAAACAAGAGTCCCAACCTCCTTATACTGTTGGGGAATATAAAAAAGGCAGCAACATATTTCAACTTAGAACTAACTTGATTGATTAGAACATCAGAGTCAGCTCTTGAGTTATGATGAAAAACATTTCCAGCCTGTAATATGCACATAATGCCACAAGATGGCAGCAGGACTGTTCTGAATAATTGCAGGGCTATGTCCGTACACCCCTCTCTCCTCTCATCTCTCAATTGATGACATAATCCTTCCAGCAATGAAAGAAGGGAATTCTTTTTGAAATCAAGGAAGATAAGGAAAGCAATATGTCTCCGTATGAAAACGAGTCAGAGGGTGGTGGCCAATTTGCATTTTTGGCCTTAACCATTTCAATAATGATTATGTGTTCATTGTATTAAAGTAATCCTACATTTCCCCTCGTTGGCTCTTTTAATTGGATATTTTTTCGATAAATGGCTCTGCTTCTTGCTCTGTGCCATTTGACTAAAACAAATCACATTACCAAAAATGTATTCACTCTCGACCGTACCCACCTCCCACATTGGTCTGTGTGTGTTAGTAGTTGTAGTAATAGTGAATGTGTGGATGGCCCGATGCCAGCAGTGTGTGCGTGTGAGTGTGGCTGTAAAGTTGTTCTCTGCACTATCTTGCCGCTCTAATAGAGTGGTAATTGTTAGCAGCGTGTCGAAGCAATTTCTTAACCTCATCTTGGCAGCGGGGTGGGAAATCAATGCTGTGTGTCATTGTTCTCACCGCTGTACAACATCAAACCTATGTGTGTGTGTCTGCATCTGTGTACACCATGCAAGCTTGACACATCAGAATTTAAGGCTGGTCTCCATGGAAACCCCTTATCCTGGAACAATTTCCCGTTTGGCAAACGTTTTCCTGGGTGGGGTGGTCCTCAGTGAGGAGGCTGCTACTGTACACAAATGACGAGAATGCTTACTGTAATTATCAGCCGGATGAAACTGACCTTTCCTTAAAGGTCACCTATTATGCTATATTTGAACAATATATTTGTGATGGAGACTTCTGAAGCAATGGAGACAGGACTCAGAGAGACACGAGGAGAGCAGGAACGCAGGAACTTTGATGACAAACACTGATGGTTTATTTGGAGCTTGGGCCGGAGGATTCACAAGACATGTCGTGTCCAAACCAATTCTGAAGATCTCTACCCCAGACCCATGTATTTAGCTGGTTCTGAGAGAATAATCAACATGCTGCATAACAAGATAAAACAGGCAAAGCACAATAACACCTCTATCAGCTGACGCCAACAGGCAAGAACAGGAAGACAAAACACACAGAGCACAGCACCAAAGGCTAGAGGTGCCTGAGCTCAGTGAAATCATTACAAACTGATAAACTGGGACAAAGTTATGGGCCTTGGAAAATATTTCCCCAACATATTATGGGGCCATATCTATACAAAACATTTCTCTGCAGTGTTTTGCTACGTGAAGAGAAGGCTGTCTACCAGCAGAAACTCTGTTAAATGCTCAAATGCTTTCCCTCTCCCGGGTTTATCACAATGACAGTACCTTTTATATACGCTTCTCACATATTTTCTCAATTAAAGCGTTACACTCCGGCAGTGGCTCAGTCAGTAGGGGGTTGGACTGTGAGCCTAGGTCGCCGGTTCAAGTCCCGACCAGACCTAAATATGGAGGGTGGACTTCTACTTGGAGAGGTC
>NC_136909.1:62285227-62338843 GCF_949606895.1 Notothenia rossii | reverse complement strand
GTGGGTTTTTGTGCATGTAAATGGTCTGCAGAGGCTCAAATCCTAAAGTTCCCTCAAGAAGAGTTTCTGTATAAAGATATTTTTGAAACGGAAAAAATAAAAAAATCAATTAAGGTAAAAGAACACTTTCATCTCGAATGATGATGTTTTGAATTCATCCAGAGACAATGGAACTTGTGTTCTTCTTTAGTTCATCTACTTCTACTATTCGCAAGGCCAGACACTGTAAACAAAAGTGAGACAGATGGTTAGGCCTGCAGCATCTCTGTATGCTGTGCGTACGTGTGTGTGTGTGTGTGTGTGTGTGTGTGTGTGTGTGTGTGTGTGTGTGTGTGTGTGTGTGTGTGTGTGTGTGTGTGTGTGTGTGTGTGTGTGTGTGTGTGTGTGTGTGTGTGTGTGTGTGTGTGTGTGTGTGTGTGTGTGTGTGTGCTCCCATGACAGCATGTTTGACATGTAGTGGTTCTCTGTGTGTGTAATGCTAAATTCTACCATTTGTCACTCCACTCATTAAAATCTAGCAAAGTGTAGAAGAGCTGTTTTGTCAAGGTTGTATCAGGCGACCTGCAGGAAGAACTATTGTTAAGTGTTTACACTGAATAAAAACTTGTGTACTTCAGTAACATTTCACATTTGTTGTAATAATATGAAGGATATTCTGTAAGTAAAATTATTTGGGTCTGTTATTCCTTTTCTACCTTTGCGACTATGGCTCAGGAGGTAGAGCAGTCGTGCACCAATTGGAAGGAAGGTAATTTGTTCCCAAGCCCCTGCAGTTGGGCAAGAACCCTTAATTGCTCTCAATGGAATGGCCACCGGTGTGTCAGTATGTGTGAATGTTCATTTTCCTGAGCAGGTGACACCTTGTACGGTCTCTGTCTCTTTATCAATGTGTGTGAATGCTGACTTGTGTAGAAGCACTTTTAAGGGGCGACTGGGACTGGGAAGGCTCCATATATATGTGATTGTTGTGCAGGTTTAGAACTGCTGGTACAACCTCTCCATAGTATAGGATGATACTTAGAATAACAGACTGCTTTAGTTATGCATAAAGCAAAAAACAGAATACTGCCAGAAAATACACAAACACATTTGTTTTAAATTTCAGAGGATGAGCATTATAGGAGGACATTTAATTTTAAGCATCATTTTGCACGGACTACTTTAAGCAGATGTGTGTCTCAGTAGTTGGCGTAAAAAAGTGGAATTATTTGCCGAACGATTTAAAGGGCTGGTTTTATGTTTCTGTAAGTATTTGTAAGCAACTGTGATTGACAGAACATTGCTTTTGATTGAACTTTCTTAGTTATTTCATTTTTAAGATCTTCTCCCTGCTACTTTCCACCATGGGCTACAAAAACAACAAAAGTTTAAAGTGTACATGTTTTGTTTTAAAACAACTGCCATGTGTGGAATAAACAAATAAATAAATATTGTTCTGGAGGCTTCAAATCAGTAGTGAGAACTTGTATGTTTAAACAGATGTATACCTTTAGATGGCCTCTACATCATAGTTTGTGCATTGTAATACATTATCATCCTTGAATTGCATTGCACTGCTTAGTAACAATGGTTGCTGTATAGAGTTAACGAAGATCAGACACAAGGGCCAAGTGATTAGATATGCCTTAATCACTGACTAATCAACTGCAACATCACAACACGTGCCTCCAACACTCCAGGGAGCTTATAGATAGTACGCCTCCTCCTTTCTAATCAAGACAGCTCTTTCACTTCCTTTATGTCTACTTCATCACACTGTCAGAGGCCACTCTCTCCTGCACTCTGAGTAATGCTGGAAAAGGTGACGGCCTTTAAAATGTCGAGGCATTTGCCACCGCGGCACCCAGTGCAGCCCATTAAAAAGTCATTTCTAGAAGGAGACATTTGTTGGGAAGGGGGAGGGGTGCACAGAGAGGGTGAGATATGTTACACTGTTATTAACACCTTCAACCGGGGCCAATTATCTGCTCTGTCTTCACGTAGAACAGGGGTGGGGAACCTCCGGCCCAAGGGCCGTATACGGCCCGCGAGACAATTTGATACGGCCCTCGAGGTAACACACGCAAAAAGAAAAAAAATTAAGAAATCTAGACCGCAAAATAATAAACAAGCAAGTGCCTGTTTTTCCTGGCCAAGGTCAGGGTCCTTGAACACAACAAGAGCCTAACGTGTCATCACGTGGTATGCCTCGTCCGACAGGGGTTTAGAGCTGCCGGAGAGCACCAGAACGCCGCTGCGGGCCGGGACTTCACAAATATCAGTACCCATAAGGAGCTGTACACATGCTGCAGTTTTTGCGTGGCTGTGTCTTTAGTTGAAAGCCCAGTGGCGATCTGTTCATCTGTCATAATGATCATACAGTCAATAACTTTGTTTTTATTAGCATCTGGTTAGCTAACTATGCTAACGAATATAAGAAGCTTTTCCTCCAACCAGTGAGGTAAAGACACATCTTTATATGATCATTATATTTATTAAAAAAATAAGAGAATAAAGTAAACGGGTATAAAATACTATATGATAGTAAAAAAAAGTTGTTATTAATAAACAAAAATACAGTTTGAAAGGGGAGTGATTTGTAAAATATCAATAAAGAAAAATAAAATTTGCTTACTGTTCTGTTTAATATGGGTGTTGTTGAGAGATGTATCCATAGATCTCTTAATGTTGCTCTCAAAGTGCACCAGTTTATGCTTTTAACTTCAATATTTTAAAAAAATCTTCCCGGGGGCACTCGTACATGCATGCGCGAGTCATGGTAAGGTATCTGGATTAAAACGTTGCTTTTTCTTTGCACAGCATGAAAGAAAGGCCAAATGAATGGGCTGTGATTTTAGTATTTTTAAGCAGAGGTCAATAATTTGTACGGCCCTCGGAGGATGTTGAAAAAATTGAAATGGCCCTTGAGAGGGAAAAGGTTCCCCACCCCTGATGTAGAAGAAGGCACAGTATGCTGAAAGAACGAGAAAGGCAGGAGGAGATTATGGACTGGCTGGAACAAAATAGTCCCACAAAGAACCATTTATTTCTGTTGTATTATCTGAGTGCTGCTACTCATTCAGTGTCATTTCCTTTTACAGGCAATAGGTAAAACATGACTGAAATTACCCCAATTAACATAATGCTAGTATCTTAATTCAACCAATATGCTCCTGGTGTCTCGATCTCGATCTGTGTATTTTTCCTGTTTTATTTTGAAATATCACGGTTTGTCTGTTTTCCTGTTTTATTTTTAAAAGTGTTCATCCCCTGTGTTATGTCTGTGCTTCTTGTCTCAGTGTTTTCCCTCCTGGTGCCCATGCTGTCTCTTGTTCTTTGATTAGTTCTGCAACTAAAAAGTTTAAGTTCTGTTGTTTCTGTTGGAATTTTGGGGTTCTATGAGTTTTACTAGGGAGAGAGGTCTGGGGCCTCATTTAAAAAACTCTGCGTAGGATTCATGTGAAAAGATGGCATACGTAGGAACAAAGGAAGTGCTTACGCACAAACATTCGGATTTATAAAACAGTGCACATCACAATCAACTTGAAATGCTTCGAGCATTGCACTTTGAGTGTTACATCTTTCCCTAACCTAACACCCGGAGTGGAGAGCCCCCACCTCCCCCACCTTTGTCCCAACCGACCCATCTGACTCTTACCCCAACCCTACGACTGCCACACCAACACACTCTCACTCCATAAACGTCCAGGAGCGACGCTTGGTCAGGGTCCCTTGGCGTGCAGTTATGACGCTCCTAGGCTCCTTCAGCTTCATAAAGGGACGCAAATAGCTTTCAACTGATTGCAATGTATTCCCATCTGCGGCGGGATTTGATGCTCATGGAAGCACGGCATTCGTTTGTGTCGGCTGCCCTTAAAGGCAATGTGAGCGTCCATTCCCATTGGATAACGGAGAATTGTACACCCGGAAGTAAGTATTCCCCTTACTGTCGATTGATTTTACAGTGATATCTGCACTACTCATCGACTAAAAAACACCAGATTATCCTTGTTAATTACACAACATTGATTGGTTTAAATTCTGTGCAATGCTTTTGTATTTTTCCCCTTCGATTCAGAGAAACAAATATTTTTTCGGAGTAAAAGATGGCAGATGACACTAAACTACCCAGAATCCCCGGCTATCGTTTAGGACTACACCATGTGCTCTGTTTGACAAACCCCGTGATTAGTTCTAAAGCTCTGTGATTGGTTGACCTCCAACTGCATTCCATATGAAAAAAAAAACGTTTTGTAAAATATAAAATCATACTTTATTCAGCAGTGCTTGCTTTACTCTTTGAAAGTCATTACATGAATGCATTGTAATAAATGGTTCGGCAATATAATTAAATATATTACACATCTGTCGTAGTTCTTTATTTGTATTTATCTACAGAGATCGGGCTCAGAATAGACCGGAAACTATTCTTTTACCGTTCATTTTGAATTTCACAATAAAGTTAGTAGTAATACTTTGTTTTGATATTATTGTTTTTTATTAACTACTAGACCGCTGGGTCATGTTAAGACCATCTTTTCTGTGTTGCTGTGTTTTTTTTCCATCGCTTTTGTGTTACAAATATCAAAGCAATAACTAAATATATCCGTCGTAAACTAAACCAGAAACAGCAGTATATTTTATTTTGTTAACACTGTAAACTTGACAGCTTTTTAACCCAAACCACCTACTGGTTAAAGCACTTATTACACGTTTAGAGTAATGCAATGCAGGTAGATTGTGTTGCTTTTTAATGACTGTTTAAAATGCCTTTTTCTTAATGTATTTTATTATTATGAACTACTTGTTACTTGTTGCTAGGGACGCTGCTATCGATATTATTTCTGTTATGTTGTGTAACTGTTTAATGGTGTTATCTTTATTGCTGCCCCCTTTTCTGTTAATGTATAGTGTTGGTCCACAGGGCAAACGTATTAGTTTAACAAAATCCGCTTCTAAAATTGTGGCATAGATAGCCTACGTTATTTTCCCCTGTGCAATTCTCCATTTACTCAACAATAACACATAATTATCCTAGTGTTTATTTATTTGTTTGATTAATAAACACAAGTTGGAGTCCGTCAGGACCGAGGGTCGGAGCAGCTCATTTGTTTTAGAGAATATTACACCCGGAAGTAAGTATTCTCTCCGCTTCACTTGACAAACCCTGTTATAGTCCTCAAGCTCTGTGATTGGAGAGTGTGTTCCGAGGGTTACGCCGAGCGTCGAACAGCACTTGAAATGGGATGAAACGATGGCAGATTGTCCACAACTGGATTTGAACGGGTCCACCGCTTCCCCCCCCTCCCCCACCCCGTCCCCAGAACTACACATGCTGGCTATTGTGTTTCGCAACATGTTCTCTATCTATGGCACGTCTCTACTGGGAATTGTAGTTTTAAAATACATTTTCGTATTTCCCATAATAAGAAGTTGCCAGTATTAAACTGTGTATATCCCTGGAGGTTTAGGGGATAGGAAACACTCAAATTTAAAACATAGAATTGGGTGAAAATTGCTTGTGCCCATAATGGGCAGCATTAATATATACCCACATGCCAGCTAGGGTCAGAACAGCTTTATTTAACAGCTGGTCTTATGTCTGTGACCCCTCCTGTTGTTAATTGATAAGCCTGAAACATGCACTTGTCAAGGTTCAGAGGCAAATTTTGCAAATGTGGCAGTAGCCATCGATTATCTTAAGATAAGATATACTTTATTGATCCCAAGTTGGAAACATTTGCGTTGCATCAGCATGTGTAACAGTTGTACATATGCAGTGGTGTTTATTTGTAAATCATTTAGTATAATCACACAAATTCTGTGTTTTATATTTAATAATTCTGTGTCAGAGTCCTGCATCGGATTGACGGGTGACCCGCAAAAAAGGTGATTCGCGGGTGGTATTTTTTGAAACGCTTTTTTCCGGGTTCGGTTCTGGGTAAAACAAAGATGATGCGGTCGGGTCGTGGGTATTGCATAATAAATATATTAAAATAATAATAATTTAGTTTAATGTTTAAATCCTCAGACATCTCCCCCGCGGGACCGTGCATAATCATAACCTCTGCAGCGCACCAATCTGCTGCTGAGTGCGCCACATTCGAAATGGCTGAGGTGAAGCAAAGCCTGAAACATGCAGTGTGCAACTCGATTTTGACAGAATAACAACTGGTGTCTTCTAGAATTGTGTGAGTAACATTCTGTTTTTAGACTTCTCTGTTTCAGTGTGTGTACTCTGTATAAATGCTCTGTCGTTGATCTGACTGAAATTGTGATTTGAGATCTCAAAACCGCTACAGTATCTTTCAGGCAGAAACTTGGGACAAGTAATTTGACTGAAACCTTAAAACTGAACTAACTGACTGCTAGGGTTAAACTTTGATTTAAACAATACTAAGAGCTTTAATGAGTAGGTGTAACTGTATTTAGGGTTAAACTCATAACTTTATAACTTAAGGTTTAATGTAATTGGAAAACCATTGTGACACTGAAAATACAATAACAACTCAGGAGGGAGCCAGTCTCGATGGAGGCCCATCAGCTGATCTGCAACCACTTCCCCCCCAGAAACTGTATTTAAGTCTCATCCTGGTCACTGACCTGCCAGTGTGCAACTCGATTTTGACAGAATAACAACTGGTGACTTCTAGAATTGTGTGAGTAACATTCAGTTTTTAGACTTCTCTGTTTCATTCGACAGGTTGGGCAGAGGAAGAGGGCGGGAAGAATCTGGATAAGAGAACTTGGCACTACCATGCCTAAGGGGCTGAATGATTACCGCTTGACAGCCCCCCACACACCCTCTTCCCCTGCCCCTAATCGAAATAATGGCATCTGCCTGGAGCCTTGGTCCTCCACCTGTAGACTCAGCTTGCATCTTCTTACATCCACCTATGGTGTGCCTGGTCCCTAACCCTATATGCTAAACCAGCTCCCCCACTCCCCCTTATATGAAGGTAGATATGGTGGAAAATGCGAGAGCGTGTAAAACCATTCATCGCAAGAAGTTAGCAAAAATCAAGGCCGCAGATTCGTTGATTTATACCGCCACAGAGCAGATTTGTGAAGTTGTAATCACTGATTTGAGAGGTTGTAATAACCAAGTTGTAGTTGTAATGGAAAATATATTTTAAAAATATATATTTTTCTCCAAATGAATATTTCATCATTAAATTAATTAATTTTCTACAAGCTACAAAACTTTTTTTTCTTTCTGTGACTTCAAATTTGGTTTACAGATACGTGGATATGTAGTGAACGCAAGCTAGTAAGGTGCTCACATCAGGTTTTACAAGCTCTCGGATTTTGCACCACATTTACCTTCATACCTTATAACTTCTACCGGGGGTCCCTCATCCCAATATACCCACCAGATTATCACTGCAGTTGACCAGAATCCACAGGACATAAAATTAAACAATTAGACAACAATAAACAAGCAACATTTTGCAGATTAAAACAGGCCCCTAGTTCCAGACAGGCGATGACAGAATCCAAATACTGTTGAGAAATGCAGTCTCTCTTTGCCTGCTAACCTCCACCCGCCGTAGAGACCACTTTCAATTCAAAGATTCAAAGGTTTTATTGTCATACGCAGAAAGCTACAGTGTAGAAATGGCAATTAAATTATTCTAACCTGAGCTCCTCCAACAACGCAACATATATAATAAAATACAAAAATACAATATAGAAAGTAATGCAAAAAGTCTATATACATGTCAATAGAATATGGGATATGTACAATGGATGGATGGTTTTAATTTTGAAATGCTGAGGTGGTTAGAAAGTTACCTGACAAATCAAAGTCAAACTGTTTTTTTTAATGGAAGTCTCTCAAAGATAAAAACAGTCACTTGTGGAGTACCTCAGGGTAGTTGTTTGGGACCACTTTTATTCTCTATTTTTACAAATGACCTACCATTAGTGTTAGAAAAAGCTAAGATTGTAATGTATGCAGATGACTCAACAATATATTATGCAGCATCAACTACAAGAGAGTTGACAAATGTTATCAATAAAGACTACTGATATCAGAGTGGGTCATAAATAATAAGTTGGTACTTAATGCGGGAAAAACAAAATCCTTATTAATAGGATCAAATCATCAGTTAAAAGGTGAACCAAAATCGCAACTACATTTAAACCATATTGAAATTGAACAGGTCAAGGAGAAAAATTAGGTATAACCCTGGATCATAAATTATCTTGGTCTAAAGAAATTAATAATGTTGTATGTAAAATGGGAAGGGGTGTGTCACTTGTAAAAATAATTGTAAAATATTTGCCTATGGATGTCAGTAGACAAGTTTTGGATGCTTTGGTTCTGTCGCAGCTTGATTATTGTTTGGTTATATGGTCTAGTGCTGCTGAAAAAGATTTTAAAAAACTACAAGTAGCACAAAATAAGGCAGCACGATGTGCACTGCAGTGCTACAGAACCAGAGTCACTGAAATGCTGGAAACACTGAAATGGTTAACTGTCAGACAGAGGTCAACTTATATTTTATAAAATGTTGTCAGAAATATTACAGTGACTCACTCACCAGATATATTATCACAAAGGTTTATAGCGCAATATGCACAACATAACTATCAAACACGACATACAATAGAAGGAAGGTTTGTATTACCCAAATCTAAATCAAATATGGGACAGAAAACAGTCATGTACAGAGCCATGATCAGCTGGAACTCTTTACCGGTTCACATCATTCAGGAAAATTCTCAAGTACATTTCAAAAGGTTGCTAAAAAAATATTTAAGTATTATAAAGTACATTTGAACTGTGCTTGTGGCTATGTATGCATATGTTATTATGTACACTTATTTGTATTTACTTTTGTTTGGCCTTAGGATGGCGATAATTGGATGACCATTTTAGTTTTCACTTCATATAGCGCTTTAAATTGCATGAAATTATGAGCTGTTTTGTTTTGTTTTAATTTTGTTGTATGTATGTTTATGTATGTTTTGAGTGTGCCCAGGAAGAATAGCCAATGCTCATGCTAGTGCTAATGGGGATCCTAATAAAGACATAAGACAAAAGACAAGAACAGAATATGAAATTAAATCATGTAAATTAAGACACAATTAAATATGGTTTATTGCGTTGATAACTATTTATATAAATTAGTATTTTGCAAGATGACAACAGGAATGTTTATCAGGGCACTTAACAGAGCTCTTCACTCACTCATTTCCTGGAAAAAAAGTACCTTCTCCAGGTCTAAGTATCGCATAGTTCATTGATTGCTGGTCATGCACCACATATTTGAGTTAAGGTGGTCATTGGAAAGAGATCAGAGATAAATTGAAAGGCCACTGCAATGTATAAATCTTGTTAACAGTGTTCACATGTTTTGAATCAAATCCTTTAATTTGCTGTTGGATACACGCTAGTAGCCTGTAAATCCTTTTCACTCTGCTTCAGTGCTTTCATTATATAAAAGGATGTCTACATGGACTTGAATGTTTCTACTTTCTCATATTTTGAAAAAAAACACTAAATATGTTTATGTGTGTAAAAAAGCAATTAGTTATGTATTTATGTGATGGCTCTCTTATGTGCATTAAAGGTGCAACAATTAACCATTTAAGTAAGTTTAATAGACATTATTGCAACAGGCAGATTAATGCTGTTTTTTGTAGCTCTTTGTCATTGTTTTAAAAGGAGGAATTATTATATTTAACCCTTTAAATCCTATTAACTTGCTGATGTGACAAAAAAAAGGATGGATTTACAAATCATTGTATTCTAATTTATTTACGTTTTACACAACGTCCCATCTCCGGGTTTGTAATTGGGGTTTGTATAAAATGACTACCAATTACAAATAGAACGTTCACATCCTATTGTTAGTAAATCGTTATAGAGTAAAGGAAGAAACAGAATAGTTTTTCTGAAGGCTAAGGGTTATTTACATAACTCTTAACCTCTCTTTTATGGCAATTGAGTTGTTGCGGTTCTACTGTATACCAATAATAAAAGTAATATGATTTCTAAAGGTTACTGAGGGATTTGTCAGTAGATACTCATATTCATATGGCTATGGCCTGCTCTCTGCCTGGTCCCACTTTGTAACTAGGCTAAAATGTGGCAAAGGCAGTGAATCAGGTTAAAAATATCTGATTTAATCTGGGTCATAACAGCCGTTTTAGGCACAAATGGCTGAAATGTCTTGTGTTCCACCACAAGGGTGCACATTCAAAAGTCAAAATCACTTGTCTTACTGTGATTAAAAATAAATAATATATCACAGAAACAAGCACAGGGAAGATTAGAGGACCAATAAGAACTTTCTTAGGAATTATTTTTCTTTTAAGTCTGTCTCGCCTTCTATTTTTGTTCCTTTATGTATTTGTCTGTCGTGTCTGCCATAGCCTAAAACAAATGTTTTCAGTGTGACGATGTGACAGCAGTAGCGTGGCGTGGGAAAAAAATTAGGGGAAGCCAATAATACGTCCTTTCTTTGGGGGTGGGGGGGGGGGTGTGGTGGTCAATGTAATAACGTAACCAGATGAGTGATTACAGCGCCCGGTATCATTTTACACACATTTGTATCATACAGATGCAGGGCTTACACACGCCTGTTATCTGACCGACAGGTCCGCACGCACTCTCCAGCCGAAACTCTAATAAGCATTAATTCACAAACTAAATCAGGAGACCTTTAACGTTTTACTTCCGGTTCGCTCCTTTGTTCCTCGCTGTACACAGCTCCAGTTTGGGCATTGGCCTGTCATCAGATTGTATTTGTTGTTGCTGCTGCAGCGGAAGTTTAGTACAATTATTTTTGATTAAATACTCCGAATCTCCACCTTCCATAATTGCTTGCTACTTTCTAACGGCGGTGAGAGTGGTGCAGTGACGCTATTTTTTCTATATTAGATTTATGATTCGAAAATTATAAAAGTAGGGTAGACATGTGGATATTATCCGACTGAACAAAACGTGCATTTACCTAACAGGTTAGTTTTCCACTGACCTTTTTTCGAGCTATTTTCCAAAATCCTATGGAGGAATCCCATTGCTATTTTGTCGAGGGAAACCGAGCGCAGCTTACTTCCGCTTTTTGGGACGCGTCACTGCACCACTAAGTTGATGTGATTTGATTGGATTGTGAGGCAAGGGAAGCCAGCCGGCTCTGGCTTCCCTTGGCATGGCCCTGACCAATCACAGGTTGGCAGGGGCATGACGTGCGCCTCATCTGATTGGTCAATCCCTCCATTTTTTTTCACCAAGGGAAGCAAATTTCGGCTGGCCTCCTCTCGCAACAGAGAGTGCAATCTACTGTTTCACCATAATATCTAGAGGGGCGCTGTTTCACTCTTTGTAAAATACTCAATGAGAATGGGGGAGAGACGGGCCGGCAGCAACACACAACAAAGAATTTCCGAAACTAAACGAAGTGTTTTTATTTATTTTCTTAAAATTATAACTACAATCCGAAAAAACAGGGGAAGCCTGGCTTCCCTTGGCCTCCAGGAGAAAACGCCACTGTGTGACAGAAGCAATGATTCTGGCACTTCCTGTCTCATCCTTGTTTAGAGCCTATAATTATTTTTCTTAAATTTAGATCATGGCAGAATTCTACTAGCTCATTACTCTTTGATGTCAACATTTGGCCGATAAAGAATTCATCCATGTTCTTAAGATACAATTCAGATGATAATATCCATTAAAATACTTTAAATCTGCTTATTCAATGTTGTACATTAAAAATAACTCTATAACCAAAGACAAGTCAAGACTTAAAGATAGATACATGTTATAGATAGATAAATGTGTTTGTGGATGTTGAGCATGGTCTTAAAGAAAACCGCTGATTCTACTCAATAAAATAAATAAATATTTTGTGAGAGAAGAGTCTCACAATCGTTTAACTCCAAATCAAAAGTTTTTTATGCCAACATCAGACGTTTATTTATCCAAGTTAAGGTGTCGTCTCATTACATTTAGGTCCTTCAGATAGTACTGAAAATGTCAGGATTCTCATGTTATGTCACGTTTTTAGTTTTGTATGTCTGGTTATGGGTGTTTTCCTCCTTGTATATTGTCTGGTCCTTCTTCCTGTGTTTTTTCCCTGTCGTTAGTTTCCCTGGTGTGTCTAATTGTCTGATTGTGTTCACCTGTCGCCCTTGTGTTTCTCCTCCCCTGCCCGGCTGTTTCTCGTCTTGTGATTACCCCTCCCTGTATTTAGTCTTGTCTCTTCCTGTGTTCAGTGTTGGTTCGTATTTTGTTTGTGACTGAGTTCACCGGTGAGTTTTCTGTTTTGTCCAAGTTGTCTAGATTATCCTTGAAATAAAGTCATTTTCTGCGTTATCTGCATTTGGGTCCTGCTTGCTTCACTCACCGTAACAATACGAACCAACCAGATATGGGCCCAGCAGATCCTTTTGAGCAGGAATTATCCCCTGCTTGCTAGCCCCAGCCATGCTGGCTCCTTGCCTCCCAATTCCCATTATGACACCACAAGCATCGGTGTGTTCCGTTTTGGAGTCAACCCTTGCTTCTGCCCTAGTTCCTGCTCCTGTCCAGGAGCGGTTCTCTGGAACTCGTCTGGCTTTTGGAGGTCCACGGAGCCTCCAAACGGCTCCTAAAAGAAGGACTTGCAAGTCCAGGCTAGCAGCCCGAGCCCCAAGAGCCATGGTTCCAGACCCAGTTCTGGCCCCAGCAGCCATGGTTCCAGACCCAGTTCTGGCCCCAGCAGCCATGGTTCCGGCCCCAGTTCCGGCCCCAGCGGCCATTTTTCCGGCCCTGGTTCCGGCCCCAGCAGCCATGGTTCCAGACCCAGTTCTGGCCCCAGCAGCCATGGTTCCGGCTCCAGTTCTGGCCGCAGCAGCCATGGTTCCAGACCCAGTTCTGGCCCCAGCAGCCATGGTTCCGGCCCCAGCGGCCATGTTTCCGGTCCTGGTTCCGGCCCCAGTCCCATGGGTCGGAAGTAGATGGGCGGGACTTTGCCTCTCTATTCATCGCACAACATCCTGGAAAGTTACGTGACTTTTTTCTTCTTCGGTGGTACAGCAGTTGTCAGCAGTGGTGTAGTGGGCGTTGGACGCGGGGGTACACTTATTTGGAGCATGATCTTTTTTTCAATAGTCTAATAAATATAAAATCATTGCCAGTGTTATCAGTTGCAAGTGTTTATTTGTTGTAATAATGACAAACATAATACATTTCACAGTAACTAATTATAATAAAAAAATAAAAACGATTTCCTTAAAAAATTATGCTTCGTCATCACGCTCGTGACCCCGCGGATTTTGCGGCAGCGCTTTCCCTCAAGAACGCTAACGAAAAAGCTCTATAATGGCAGGCAAACATTTTTTGAATTATTTTCTAAAAAGAATATCATTCACAAGAAGAAAGAGGCTAGCAGCACCCAAGCTACAAGTGAAGCTGCTACTAGTACATCATCAAAAGAGCCGCCTAAAGACGTGGATAATGCTAGCACTAACGTTAGCTGCGCTGCCAACGTTCCCCTGGCTAGCTCAAGCTCACCTTTCCCAGAGGTGTGTGTGTGTGTGTGTGTGTGTGTGTGTGTGTGTGTGTGTGTGTGTGTGTGTGTGTGTGTGTGTGTGTGTGTGTGTGTGTGTGTGTGTGTGTGTGTGTGTGTGTGTGTGTGTGTGGTATAAGTTTTGAATAGATTTTGAAAGTGGAGAGAGAAGCAGCGCTGTCTGCTTTGTTGCAATACTTTAGTTTATGCAGCTTAGGCCTATAAATTGTTTGTCATTTATGTGCCAGTGTGTCCATGGTTTTAAGTCTGTGTGTTGAGCGCAGCGCCGTCTGCTTTTTGCAGTACAGTAACTAAACTACGATTAAGTCAGTGGTTCTCAAACTTTTTCTGTCATTCCCCACTTTCATTCCCCACTTTGAACAGGTGGGCCTTTTCAAGCCCCACCTGTTCCTCATCACAAAAAATGAATGTATGGATACAGCTCTCAACACACTGAAAGGGAGCTGTATACTTTTCAATGATCCAAACATCTTTAGAATATGATCAAAACCAATATAAATCATTTAAACTTGTTTATTCTTATCTTACCTAGTTAGCATTCTTTCTTTTTATTGATCCATATTTTACTAATTTTACTAACTTTTTTTTTTTTTTTTACTGTCCTATAGCACACATTGGAATGATTTCTTACTTTATTTTGTACACCTAGGCTATAGAGGCTGTGTGCTCCTCTGTGGCGATGACGGCTTGCGTCAAAAAATTATAATAAACATAGGCCTATTTGTAAAGTGGGGGGACACAAACGGGATTTCGAAAAGTGTCACGGTTAAACTCCTTGTGAAGTGGTGAGATGCCGCTCCACATTGCTTTTCTTCCCGACTGCAACGCTGTAAATGATTTTGGTTTCAGTTGTGTGTGTGTGAGCAGGCTCGGATTGGCCATCGGGAGATTCGGGACTTTTCACGGTGGGCCGCTGCCTTTGGTGGGCCGCCGGCTCTGACATAGGTGGGCCGTGGACTTTCACAGCGCCGGTAACGCACCCGCCGCCACAAACACCCGCCGTTGCGAGGCTCCGGCGGATCCGGCGCTGTGAAAGTCCACCGCCGTTGCGAGTCTCCGGCTGTAACAATCCACTAACGCCCGCGAGGACCCAGGTTCGATTCCGGCCTGAGGTCCAAAAAATGTATTTTTAAAAAAATGAAAAACTCCCGTTCATCGCGTCCATCGACACTTTGAGAAATACTGGATTAAGCATGGATTAAGCATACATACCGGTAGTTTCTGTGGACCTGTCTGCCCGTTTTGTGAGTGCACTGCGCGCGTGCGCACTTGTGTGGCATTGTTTGGACCTAATTAAAATAGCGTCCCCCCACCAGTAAAAAAATCCCCACTACACCACTGGTTGTCAGTATTGTATATTGGGCCATCTATTGGCCGGAGTTTGAACGGCGCTGTCGTTTTCAAAAGTTGAACGAAATTCAATAAATAAATCGCCTCGGAGTATAGTCGCAGGATACAGCCAGACAGGTAAAAAAACGCGATTTATAGTCCGGAAAATACGGTATCTTTGAGTAATCGAATACAATACAAACGTACCTAAGGACAACCAACACACAAGGTCATTTAACATCCATGTTGCACGTCACATCACTACAAAAACAGAAGACAGGAAACTCAGTACCCCCAAGTCTGGTAACCAGTATCTAACCATCAGTTCTTCAATCAAAGTAACTCATTAATTAATGATTAATTAATACAGTACTCCCCAGTCTGTTTAACTGATGAACTAACCATCAGTTCTTCAATCACAGTCACTCAGGAACTCCTCATTAACTAATCATTAATGAATCATTCATTAAAACCTCCTGAGACCCAGAAAGAAAAAGGTTTCAAATGTCCTTCTTTTTTTAGATCACACAAGTCTTTAGCGTGGTATTAACATAATGACTAACAAAAACAAAATATTTTTGTTTTATTGTGTGTCCTCTGTAGAGGACATCAGGTGTTATGCAAAGCATAGTATACAAACAACATTAACATACAAGTACATTTAGACAACATCAGAGCACAACAACTCATTGAGCCCTCATTTGTACTCCATCCTTTTTTGAAATGCAGAGATACATCTGACACTTGAGGCACTTGATGTATGTTTTCCCACTGCATCCGTCTGCCATGAACCCTACAGAAACCTACGTGTTAGTTTTGGCCCATAGTGGACTCCATTTGTGTTGTGTAAAATGGGGGGAAATAAAAAGTTAGCAAATCCCCATCCTCAGAGGATATTCATAAAAACATTTAGTTTTAGGTCAAATAAGTATTACACTGCTCTGAAACTCACTACACTAACTCCTAAGATGTTCCCTTATTATAATTGATTAAAAATATTGAACTCACAACACTGGTAATTACAAACTTACCATTTCTCTTTTGATAAACAGTGCTTGTGTTGATGGATGCCATTTTGAAATACAATGAAATTATCTTTTTCAAAGCCACAACCCCACATATGTCACATGTCTGAAAAGCCCATGATCTCCTCTGTGGAGTATAATTGGACTCAATGCTGTGGCATGTATAACCTCATAGTTATGGACCAAAACCAAATGTGACCTGCTCCATCAAAATCAGTCGCATTGACCCGAAGACCAACACATCCTCACTCCCAGGTCGGCCTATGTTGACGTTATGTCAAGTCCCGTGTCTCGGCTTTTTCTAACGCAAGAGGGGGGCGGCCTTGTCGGCTTTTTCCGACGCAAGGGGGGCAGCCCTTAGTGTACATTTTCAACTTTCCGGGATGTCCATGGGCTTCTATATAGCTCCCTAAGCGTATGTTGTAGACGACTTGAGATCGCGAGCGAATGCTACCCGCAGATCCATTCTCACAGCGTTTATCAACCATTTTCTTACTCAATATCAAGCCACACTTATTGTTTGTACTTCTTTATTTTCGTTGCCGTCAGTTATGGGGAGAGTAGGGGCTCAGAATACTGAAATCTGTATCTGTATTAATGGACGTGCCGTTGTGCGATTAACACAATAATTTACAAACTCTTCAACTACAACCCTAATTATATTTTAAAACATTTTAGATGGTCTCACGAAATACTTTAATGTAAATTAAAATGTAAATGTGAAGGGATGTGTGTAATGTGGTGATTGACATTATTCACCCACGGATCTATGGGTTGGGGTATTGTTCCGCACGGACATTTTAGTTAACCGGACTTCCTGTTGATGTGAAATACGAAAACATAAAAATAAATAATAATACTTTATTCCGAGTTTGCTTGCTTTTCTCTTAGGAGGTCATCACATAACGGCATTGTAACACACGGTTCGGCAGCATTAAATATTACATATCTGCCGTAATTCGCTAATTATAGAGTCCTGATGAGAAGACTTCTAGACAAACAGGAACAACTGCCGCCGAAACTGAATATGTGACGTGGATCATAAATATATCAGCGATTAAACAAAATCTTCAATTTCTCTTCACAATATAAGTCTCCTCACAGTATCAATACTAATTTGGCTGTATTTCTATATTGTATATTTACACCATAACGGTGCAAAGCTGATAGAAAGGGACACCTGGTGTTTAAAGCACGTTATTGAAATGTATTATTTTTATTATTAGATATTAATAGGAGAAACAGACAGACAAAATAATAAGGCTTTATTTAAACATTAAAGAATACATTAGGTTAAGGTCTTATTTTGAATAAGAAAAAAGCTTTGGGGGTATAAATATTAAGCCTGACAAAGTACTAATATATTGCTTTCCTGTAATGTTAACTACTGTATGTTTAAGCACTTATTTTAACATATATTATACATATGTACTGTAGTATACTCTTATAAGATGTATTTAGATAGTATAAGAAATGTGCAGAATATGACAGTTTAATGGTGGAGGTATACACACATATTGATAGATGTCTTGTAATGCACTGTTGAGGAACCTGCAACCCAAGTTTTTCATCTCCTTGTCAGGTATTGAACATTCAATAAATAAAGAACACAGAATTATTAAATAAAACACAGAATTTGTGTGACTATACTAAATGATTTACAAATAAACACCACTGCATATTTAAAACTGTTACACATGCTGATGTCACGCAAGTGTTTCCAACTTGGGATCAATAAAGTATATCTTCTCTTAAGATGATCGATGGCTACTGCCATATTTGCAAAATGTGCCTCTGAACCTTGACAAGTGCATGTTTCAGGCTTATCAATTAACAACAGGAGGGGTCACCAACATAAGACCAGCTGTTAAATAAAGCTCTTCTGACCTTAGCTGGCATGTGGGTATATATTAATATTGCCCATTATGGGCACAAGCCATTTTCACCCATTTATTAATTCTATGTTTTAAATTTGAGTGTTTCCTATCCCCTAAACCTCCAGGGATGTACACAGTATACTGGCAACTTCTTATTGTGGGAAATACGAAAACGTCTTTTAAAACTACAATTCCCAGAGACGTGCCATAGAAGTTAAACATGTTGCGAAACACACAATAGCCAACATGTGTAGTTCTCGGGACGGGGTGGAGGAGGGGGGGACGGGGTGGACCCGTTCAAATCCAGTTTTGGACAGTCTGCCGTGGTTCCATCCCATTTCAAAGTGCTGTTCGACCCTCGGCGTAACCCTCGGCGCACACTCAAACATCCAATCACAGAGCTTGAGGACTATCACAGGGTTTGTCAAGCGAAGCGGAGAGAATACTTAGGCTACTTCCGGTTGTAAAATTCTCTAAAGCATCTAGGCTAATGAACTGCTCCGACCCTCGGTCCTGACGGAATCCAACTTGTTAATCAAATTAATCAAACAAATAAATAAACACAAGGATAATTATGTGTTATTGTTGAGTAAATAACAGTGTATGGTTTAGAAAATACAAAATTAGAAGGAGAAAACGATGAAACAATACAGATTTCAGTATTCTGAGTCCCTACTCTCCCCATAACTGACGGCAACAAAAGTCCTACATTATTCAATTAAAATAAGGAAGTAAAAACAATAAGTGTAGCTTGATATTGAGTAAGAAAAAGGTTGATAAACGCTGTGAGAATGGATCTGCGGGTAGCATTCGCTCGCGATCTCAAGTCGTCTACAACATACGTTTAGGGAGCTATATAGAAGCCTATGGACATCCCGGAAAGTTGAAAATGTACGCTAAGGGCCGCCCCCCTTGCGTTGGAAAAAGCCGACACGGCCGCCCCCCTCTTGCGTTGGAAAAAGCCGAAACAGGGGACTTGACATAACGTCAACATAGGCCGACCTGGGAGTGAGGATGTGTTGCAAAAACACATTTTGAGTTGTATACAACACTGTTGGAAAGAGGAAATTCCTAGCTTTCTAATGATATCAGGATTGTTGTTGTACTCCAAATATCAAGCAAAATATGTCACATTATATATTGACTGTCATCATTTTGAGAAGCTTCAAAGTTTCCTCTTCTCTGGAATCCATCGATCTGATTGATTATTAGCGGAGCAAATTATCAAAATACTTCGGAGGGAAGATATTTTCGGTCTGGGGGAAGCTCGCGAGTGTGTTTGTATACATGTGTGTGTGTTTGTGTAATCTTGCGTTTGTATTTATTGTGTTTGTTTCCCGGGGAAAACACTCACGAGAAACACCGGCTGTTGTTATGCCTGCTGTGACGTTAAGTTACTCCATTCTCCGCTTGTAATTTTGCCGTTACAAGCTTCAAAGTTGTATTTATCATCTGAATTTGCCGAAACAAGTTTAATATTCTGAAAGACAAGACTTTGTTTAATTTGAAATCAGACTGTAACGGACCCCGCCGTGTTATATGATTACTATACGCCTTACATTCATAATTTCAGCCGGAGGGAGGGGGAAGCAGAGTGGCGAGTGAGAGCTGTCATATTCCCTTTACAAGCTTCAAAAATGTATTTATCGTGTGATTTTGGAAATAAAAGTTTCATATTCTGAAAGCCAACACTTTGTTTATTTAAAATCTAACAAAACACCCAAACCCCGAAAAACTATTTTTTTACACAAATCCACGTTTATTTTGAAATGAGCCGTTGCGACTTCCGACTGATTTTGATAGAGCGGATCATGTCATCCACAGAGGACAAAAATGAATGGGTGGGTCTCAAGAGGTACAGTACCCCCCAGTCTGTTTACCAGTAACTAACCACCAGTTCTTCAATCGCAGTCACTCAGGAACTCCTCATTAACTAACAATTAACTATCTAGTCGTTCCTTATTCACTACTCAGTAACTAAGCTAATTTTGTGTACCTTATCGTAAAGTGTTACCTCTTTTTCTTCACAGAGAATGAGATCAGTTATGCAATCACTGTACAGTATTATTTTCGATTTTTCCTCAACTCTGTCTCACCCTCCCATTTGTATGTTTTACTGACACACCCATTCCCGCATTATGAAAGCACCGGCGTAGCTCCGCAGTACTGCGTCAAGCTAGAGCAGACGCAATTTTAGTTGAGCGTTGTTTGGATAGGGATGCGGACATTCTTTTCAACCAGAATGCTGCATCGCTTCTTTCATAAGTCAGAAGTGGGCATTGTTAAATCTAAACTGGGGCGGAAAACAATATGAAATTATTTTGAGGTATATCCCAAGAGTGCCTGAAGGGAATTTCATGGATGAACTAATTACATTTCATGATCAAAGGTCACTGGGATCTTAAAGGTTCTCTTCTAGTAATAGTCTATATCTCTATTTATATCTTCGGAATGTTTTGTGGGATTTTCTTCAGATTTGGCCAAGCTCAAGGGCATTGTGTTTTAAAATATGTGCCATTCTTTTCAACATGATTGATTGGCGGATTCAAAAAACAGCAAGGCGGAAATCTGCTGGTTTGAGATGGAAGCATACATGTACAGTGTGTATACACAAGTGCTTATACAATAGCCACAGAACTGCGAACAGAGCTGTTTTTTGGTCAACTATATATTTTAATTGACAAGCTTTGGGATTCTGTGACAGCTGGATTCCTGGTGAATCATAGGCCTGGCTTTTATTTTTAAAGTGACACCAGAAAAGCACTGGTGTGTCATCAAAACCCTAACCCTAACCCTAATTCTGTATCAGTGTGTCACTTAGCACAATTGCAACTCCAGAAAGATAATACAGCAGGTAGCATTCAATTTCTTGTCTGCTTTTTATCCCACACATAAGCACACTTCTCATTGGTCCCATATAATGGCAGATGCCATCATCCATTACATACTGCTTTTTGCCTTAGGCTCCACAGACAGTGTAATTTACTCCTTCTCATTTACCCACCTCGGCAGTTAGGATGGTAATCCCACCCATTTCAATCAAGCCTAATTGGTGTAAGGCTGCAGAATATGCCGCGTTAACGTGTTAACGATTCCCCAGGGGAGAGGAGGAGACTACTATAAAATGCAAACAGTGGGAGCAGGTAATGGGCTTCTCTCCTGGATCATATACATCTTCCTGTTTTAACATTGATGCAATGAAAGCCTCTTTAGAGTAGATTTAACTTATTTGCAATGAGGTTAACTGATAAAGGTAAAAGTTCCTGGCGTGTGTGGAATAATTTGTATAGTCATCTGAGTGTAGATTTGTTGGCAAATGTGTCACCAAGAATGAAAAGATTTTCTTCAAGCTAAATTATAATTCCATTGTGCAGATATTTACTTCCAATTTTGTGTTTCCTTATTTAGTACAATGCAGTTCACCAAGTTGACCTTTGTTTGAAGAAAATAGGTTCATTTCATTGCTTTTGGCAAGTGCCTTTACCTTATATTAGGTAGTAGATTGTCTAACTGACTTCTGCTTTGCTCTTTCAGACCTTGCACAAGAAATTAAAGTTTGAATAGAATAGTGCAGTGATGAAAAAACTTAAAACTCATTGACGCCGAGACGATGGAGCCCAGAAGTGCAATAATGCTGACTCTTTTGTGAATTTAGGACTCATTCCTGCACCACTATATCATAGGACAATAGAACATGTTTCTTCACACACTAGAGTTGCAATTCAAAAGCAGAAACTGCTCCTTCATGCTTAATATTTAATGTTATACAACGTTATGCAATGTTTGGTGACAAGTGCAGTGATCATTTTTTATGCCGTATGTCTCTTACCAACCCTGTCTCCTAAAAATTAAGTTCCCACAGAACTAAACTGCATTCTCAATTACGTTTAGCTAGAAAAGTATTTTCTCCCACGTTACGTTCGTTATGAACGTATCTCAAATACGTTTATTTTCCACATATCTTGTAGAAACATATTTTCTCCCACGTTACGTTTCTTATGAACGTATCTTAAATACGTTTATTTTCTACATATCTTTGCCATTTATTGTCTTGCTTATAATAATTATAATAGTCATTTATAAATATCATTTTAGAGCACACATTTGAAATCAGTAGGCGAGGCTGTAATTTCGCCAGCTGTTACTCTCATGAGCAAGACAGAATAATTTAATAGTTTTAACATGCCAAAAAGCTGCTGTGTCGTTTATTGCACCTCAAACATTAAAACAAACCCAGAGTTACATGTTTCTGTACTTCCTCGAAGAAGAAAGGACAGTAACAGAAGATCTCTGCGACGCCAGATGTGGGGTTGTTAATGCGATATGATATCCGGAAAAAAAGACTTTAGTTACACCTGAGTAAAATTCGGGGAAAGGTGATTGTCAAGTGCCAACAATCAGGAGAGCTATTTGATAGTTGGTGCTTGAGAAGACTAAACATTTAGCTGCAGATCTCTATAAAGTATATTAATTACTCGTTATTCTCTACTAATAGTTAATTAAAAACGGTATAAGTGCTATTTTGCACATCCCTTTCAAGATTTCCTAAGGTTTATTGACATATCATATACACAACTACGACAAGACATCTATCAATATGTGTGTATACCTCCACCATTAAACTGTCAAATTCTGCACATTTCTTATACTATCTAAATACATAAGAGTATAATTAATGTGTATAATATCAGTTAAAATAAGTGCTTCAACATAGTTAACATTGTAAGAAAGCAATAGACGTTAAGTACTTTGTCAGGCTTAATATTTATCTGTAGATAGATACCCCCAAAGCTTTTTTGTTATTTGAAAGAAGACCTTAACCTAAAGTATTCTTTAATGTATTAATAAAGGTTCATTAGTTTGTCTGTTTTGCACCTCCTCCTATTAATATCTTTGTACATCCTGCACTAAACTGTTTTATTGTAGAGATCACTTACAGTATCTTCTTGATTTTTTATATTCTATATTTCTATCATTGACCTTCTACTTTCCCCCTATGAAAGTATGTACTCTTAATATGTTTTTCATCAAATAACATTATTCAACAAAAATAATTCAATAACGTGCTTTAACCACTAGGCGGTGCACACAAGGTGCACACAGCATACTAATAATAACTTTGTATTATTAGTGTAGGACACTTATGTATGTATAACATCTGAAGATGTGTAGTTTTATTCATGTTTTTACATAATTTTACAGGATACTGCTATACTATTTCTCATGTTTTACTTCTACACATTAATATCTGATTTGTAAAACATCATAGACAGAAAGGCATATCCGTCATTTAATGGTAAGCTATTGAAATTGTGATTCCATAGATGTGTCTCCCATCACCAAAATCCCCTGACTATTCTCTCAACTCAGTATTTACATTCTTATATTCAAAGAAAATCAGTAATATCTTTAAAAACTACAAGTCGTTTTCTATCAGCTGTGCACCGTTATGGTGTAAATATAATCTACCAATTGGATCAAATATAAAAGTCAGCCGAATTACTATTGATACTGCGAGGAGACATATTTTGTGAAAAGAAATGCAAGATGTTGTTTAATTGTTGATATATTTATGATCCACGTCACATATTCAGTTTTGGCGGCAGTTCTCCTGTTTGTCCAGAAGTCTTCTGATCAGGGCTCTATAAATAAAGAACTACGGCAGATGTGTAATATTTAATGCAGCCGTACCGTGTATTACAATGCCGTTATGTGATGACTTCCAAAGAGAAAAGCAAGATCACTCGGAATAAAGTATTTTTTAAAAATGTTTTCGGATAACATATCACATTAACATCATATCCCAACATGCATTGCGGCAAAAACATCCAATCAACGAGCTTCAAGCTGAGGATCTTGGGTAATCTGTTCAGTGGGTTTGTGGTGGTCACTGTCACTACCCGATCCGTCCCCCTGCCCGATCTGTACTGCGCATGTGCGAGATGGTCCGCCATATTGGAGAACTCCGGACGGCAACCCAAGTAGGACACTTGACACAGTTAACAACTCTTTTTATTGGGTTCTTTTATTTGGGGTTAAGTACATTGTCAGAATAAGTGAGAAATGGATTCAACTTCTGTTAGACAGCTATCATACTGAATACATATTTACTGTGAATGTATGCAAAAATGTATGGCATATGGCTGTCTAACAGAAGTTAAATCCATTTCTCACTTATTCTGACAATGTACTTAACCCCAATTAAAAGAACCCAATAAAAAGAGTTGTTAAATAATAGTGAAGTCACGTTGTAATAACAATAACTCATCTCTCTCGAGTTTTATTTTTCAGCTTTGCCAAAAGCCACTGTGTCAAGTGTCCTTCTTGGGTTGCCGTCCGGAGTTCTCCAATATGGCGGACCATCTCGCACATGCGCGCTGCAGATCGGGCAGAGCTGCAGATCGGGTAGTGACAGTGTTGTCTATCGTTCGAAATGTCCCTTATAGGCCTACGTCTGTTTCCGGTGACTTTATTTACGGCTAAAAAGCATGCTAAAAGCCCAAGATTATAGAATTAAACGAATAAATTAAAAACAAGGATAATTGTGTGTTATTGTTGAGTAAATAACAGTGTGTTATTTAGAAAAGAATAACAAATTAGAAGGAAAAAAAGATTTTCAAAAATACAGACTTCAGTATTTTGAGGCTCTAAGCCCCATTTCTTTTCCTCACAGACGGGAAAAAAAGTCTGACATTATACGATTTAAAATAAAAACAAATAAATAAAAAGATAAAACACTGGCATGTAATTTACGTTAGAATAAATAGAATGGTTTTGAATAATAGATGAGAGTAAAATCTACGTCACTTTACAGCCCCGCCCACTTTTGGTGAAACCAACGCTGTCATTTGAACGGCGACCAAGCCTGAAGCCACAGAGGTCTTCTGTTACTGTCCTTTCTTCTTAGAGGAAGTACAGAAACACGGAACTCTGGATCTGTTTTAATGTTTGAGGTGCAATAAACGACACAGCAGCTTTTTGGCATGTTAAAACTATTATTTTCTGCCTCGCGCATGAGAGTAACAGTTGGCGAAATTACAGCCTCGCCTACTGATTTCAAATGTGTGATATTTATAAGTGACTTTTCTCATTATTATAACCAAGACAATAAGATATGTTCATAACAAACGGAACGTGGGAGAAAATAAGTTTCTAGCTAAACGTAATTGAGAATGCAGTTTATTTCTGTGGGAGCGTAATTTTTAGGAGACAGGGTTGCTCTTACTCACACGCTGTGATTTTTACCCCTTGAATGAGCACGCATGTCCATATTCCATGACACGAACGCACTCAGAGGGTAGCGTGGCGTGATGAACAAGCTGATATGAAATTCACATTTAAATACAAGCACACTGAATTGCATAGTCATACTGCAGGCGAGGAGACATGAAGAGAAGAATGTAGCAGGAGATATTCCTATCACTTTTTTTTTTGTGAATAATATTCAGAGACAGAAGGATTTTTTGCAGTTTGGTTTTTTTGTCAGTTAGGCTGCTCTCCAGGAGCAGAACACTTTGTACAGAGTCATCCCCCGACTCCCCTGACCCTACCTCTATATTTTTTGCTTTGGAGAAAAAATCTCATCGACTTTTGAACGGACTGCCATGACCTTCGGTTGAAAAATTCACGTCCTCACAGAATGAAGTGATATAACTTTGCTGATCCTTTGACTTTACATCAAAGCTTCAGTTGATCCTCCTGTTCACCATTTACATGCTCCCCCTCGGCCAGATCATCCGACATCATGGACTCAATTTCCACTGCTACGCTGATGATACCCAACTGTATCTCAGCACCACTCCATCCTCCCAGCCCCCCCCCCTCAGTCTCTCATCAACTGCCTGCATGACATCAAAACATGGATGTCTTCCAACAATCTTAAGCTGAACAGCAATAAAACAGAGCTCATGGTTGTGGCACCCAAGGCCCTGCTCCAGAAGGTTGGTGACTTCGTCCTCGAGGTCGACGGCTGCTCCATCTCCCCATCTCCTGAAGCCTGCAACCTGGGTGTCATCCTCGACTCCACCCTTTCCTTCCATTCCCAAGTCAAATCTGTGACCAAATCGGCCTTTTACCACCTAAGGAACATTGCCAGACTCCGACCGTCCCTCTCGGAGTCGGTTGCCGAAACCCTAGTGCATGCTTTTGTCACCACCCGCTTGGACTACTGCAATGGTGTCCTGTTCGGGGTTCCCAACAAAACCCTGGACAGGCTCCAGTATGTCCAAAAGTGTGCTGCTAGGCTACTCACACACACAAAGCCGTGGCAGCACATCACTCCCACCCTCATCCACCTACACTGGTTGCCGGTCAAGTCCTGCATATCCTACAAAGCCCTCCTCCTCACCTACAAGTCCCTCCATGCCCTTGCCCCCCAGTACCTATCGGACATCCTTCACCCACATGCCCCACCCCGGAACCTGCGGTTCTCAGACTCTGGCCTGCTTACCACCCCCCGCACCAAACTGAGAACCTTCGGGGAAAGAGCCTTCAGTGTGGCAGCCCCCTCCCTCTGGAACGCTCTCCCTGCGGAGATTCGCAACATCCCCACACTCGGCGCCTTCAAAAGGGCCCTCAAGTCCCATCTGTTTGCCAAGGCTTTTGGCCCCTAAATCGATCTGTTGTTTTGCCTGTCTGACTTTTTGTTTTATTACGTTTGTTTTTTGCCCTATTACTTGTAAAGCGACCTTGGGTCCCTTGAAAGGCGCTATACAAATCCAAGCTATTATTATTATTATTATTATTATTGTTTGATTCTCATGTGTATGTTATAAGTGTTGGCATTGTAAAATGCTTAACTAGGTTGTTGTTATGCTGACATTAACTAAAGATAAAAAGGTAAAAAGCACCACTGTGTACAGAATTACTAAACAATTAGCATATGGCTTTAGACCTTAAAAAGTATACAGCTAATACATTTTCACAATAACACATTTGGATTAGTCTGCTAAAAATGTAACATCCTAACATTTTGTCAGCCATGGCCAAAAAACGACTATTGCCGCTTATGCAGGTTGTTAAACAAATATAAGGTACTTTAGATGTCTAGCTGCCGTTGCCCTCAACCAATTGCTGATGTTTTGCCTCAGAATGCCATTGACGACAGGCGGAGAATTTCACCTCTGATTGGCAACTTCTAGCTCAATACCAGATTACCTTTATTTACCGGCACTTGCTTTATTTGCTTTAATCATTCAATATCAACTTCACATTTTGGTTTATAAGTGTTAACAGCTGGCTCAGCCTCATGTTGTATCCCATGATGCATCATTCTCAGAGGGAACCTTGGGGCTTGAAAGTAATTCTTCTAAGCCAATTTGCCATCTGATTCTGCTTCAATTGGATAGAGAACTCTGGGGATCTTTATTATGTGGCTATTCTTAGATCGGAAGCTGTTCAGTGTCGCACATAAATGTAACACCTGACAGTTAAAGAGTGTGAGAGTTGGCCGGTTTCTGCATGTGTGGAAAAAAGTGACTCCTTGTATGTATGTGGTTTATTAGGCATTGACACATTGACACAGACATAAGAAAGAAGTTGAACCTTGGATGTTCTTCTCCTTTGCCCTTGGTCACACCATTCTCACAGATGAAAGACTAACAAGCATCTTAACCAATCAAAAAGATGGTGGACAGGGAAAGGTAGAAACCCAGGTAAAGAGATGAAAGAGAACACGAGTTAAAGGGATTGAGGTAGCGAATGAAGACAGAGTGATGATGGAAAGTAAAGAAACGGAGAAGAGAAGATCTAAGGCGTGGTGGTTGGGGCTCTGCAGTCTGTTTGACACCACGTTTCCTTTGAAATGTTACTGAGCCTTTGCTCTCCTGTGCTGAGACAATTCATCTCAATTTGCTCGGATATCAATAATCAAGCCAGAATCACGGTATGCTCCCCCTCTCTCATTCTTCTTATCTTGAACTCGTTTTCCACACATCATTCTATTATTTGCCCAAGCTATGGCGTTTTTTCTGCTATATTTTTGATCTTCATGTTTGTAAGCCCCACAAAATAATTGATTTACCATCCGATTCACAGCTGCACATTTTCCTTATAAATACAGAATGATTTCCCCTACCAATACTTCTCATTTAGACCTGTAATAATAATAATAGGACTTTCTCTTCTAAAATCAGTCACTTTAAACTGGAAACATGTTTTGAGTGTTGTACACCGTTAGAAAGAGGAGGTTCTTAGCTTGCCATTAATATTCTTAAACCCTAACCCCAATATTTAGCAAAATGTGTCAAATAACATAATGGCTGTTACCCAGACACGATCTAGGTAAAAGTCCTAAAAGAGTTTAGGATCACCATTGGATACGCTATGATTTGGAAATCTTTGTTCGTCAATAACAAAGCTGGTTAGCAGTCTGTCCTTCATAATGTTCACCAGTCAGCAACTTATTGTTCACAGAGATTCATTCACGGTATTGATTAGGCTAGGTTGTGTTGAGCTAGTAGCATCGTCAAACCTGCCTTTACAACATGTGTTTAAAACCAACAAACCCCCCCGCCCCCACCCCGAAAAAACTACCATAACACAAGTCCACTTCCCCACGCTTTCAGGAGATAAAGGTGGTCAATTTGTGTTCCCCAACCCCTGTCTGATTGCACCACCTCATGTATGTATCAAATCAGCACTTATGGCCCGATGATATCCATGCCATTTGTTTCCTGCACCATCAAAGGTGTAACAAATTAAAAGTGGGGATAAAAAATCATAAAAATTCTAATGGTTGACATAACAAACTGAAAGGCAATCATTTACTTTTCTATAGAACAAAATGAATGTAAGTCAGACGGCCGTTTATCTTGAATTATGTTTAAACGGCAATCTATAAAACTGACAGAGGGAAGAATAGAGAGTTGTTTATGGCTCCATTAGGTTTACAGGCTTTTAACAACCAAAGCAAAGGGAGATGTGATCAAGGTAAAATATGTGGCTCAGGATGATGATCACTGTGGTGCATGCCAACCAAGCACCAACCCTTTTGTCTTCTCCCTTTTCTCCTTCTCTGTTTTAATCATTCCTCTTGTTTTTTCTTCTCTTTGGCAGTGTCAGTTTATCACTCACTGAGGTGAGACCCTGCTCACCTGATCAACTGAGGATACTGTCAACAATAAAACACACATTTAATAAACGCAATACTTCACCAACTGGGCCTGCTCACTGACTACGCTTGTGTCATAAAAGCCTCACCAAGAAAAGTGGAAGCAGTAATGTGTAAGTCTTTTAACAGCAATGGATTCATCTCTTTGCAGACAAGAGGTCTAGCATTAATATGAAGTCAATTAAAGTCACAGCGCTAATGGCAAAGATCTTTTGACAGTTTTGTCCTAAATACTTCGATTTAACTCAACTACAACATGCCCTTTATGTGAAAAAGCAGGGTATGAACAAGAACTTATGACAATCTCAATAACATTTTAAATAGCGGTAGGAGTACTTATTAATTATAGGAATAAGAATGATTAAAATTTGCACAAATAGGTTGTGAAACATTTCAGCAAAACGTCAGGAACTTTGCAACACTGTGTGTGGGGGTGCGGCAACAGTCCAACTGTGGCCATTCATGTTCCATATGTGTGCCAATGTGACCATCAAAGGAATGGAGGTATGAGACCGATCTGTAGTTTGTGAGAGAAATCCCTATGGAGGGAACTTTGAGATGTTAGCCTTTGCAGACATACAAGAAAACCTATGTAATGATCTAGAGGAAAGGGAAAACCTCAAAAGAGCAAAGCAAATCATGCATCAAGGCTGACATAACCAGCCTATTGGAATCAAAACTTTCTGAAAAAGAAAAAAATTGATTATTCACATGTATTTTTACATTTGTATTGGCTAAGTGTTTATTACATTATGTAAATGTAATATAAATACTAACATGCAGTATTTATGCATACAGAGAGTGCCAGAGAAGAGCCTTTGAGGGCCTGACAGTATTTAGTATTCAGCTTTCATTTGTAAACCCTCTCTCTAAAGCTTTAAAACAGCTTGAAACATCTTCAAGGTGTCATCCAGCTAATTTCCAGTGAAATTGAAGCTCTGAAAACAGGCTGCGTGGATCAATAGCAGGCCTCTTCACAGTCAGTGGACTGGCTCGCTGAATTGGACTGTCACCAATGTCATTTTCTGTTAGCATAAATTGGCTGAATGGCATTAGACGACTTACAAGTCTATCACACCGTGATCCGCCCACTGTGTGTGCACACAGAAGAACACATAGACACACACTGCTGAGTGGACACACACTCACACATGCATACAACAAGATTAACCTTCAGATGTGCTGCATCAGCTGTTTACCTTGGTTACCTCACTTGTTACCTTTTCACAAGTATCCATCAGTGGCGTTTTCTCCTGGAGGCCAAGGGAATCCAGGCTTCCCCTTTTTTTCTTCGGATTGTTGTTATAATTTTAATAAATAAATAAAAACACTTTGTTTAGTTTCGGAAATTCTTTGTTGTGTGTTGCTGCCGGCCCATCTCTCCCCCATTCTCATTGAGTGTTTTTACAAAGAGTGAAACAGCGCCCCTCTAGATGTTATGGTAAAACAGTAGATTGCACTCACTGTTGCGAGAGGAGGCTAGCCGAAATTGGCTTGCCTTGGCGAAAAAAAATGGAGGGATTGACCAATCAGACAAGGCTCACGTCATGCCCCTGCCAACCTGTGATTAGTCAGGGCCATGCCAAGGGAAGCCAGAGGCGGCTGGCTTCCCTTGCCTCACAATCCAATCAAATCGCATCAACTTAGTGTTGCAGTGATGTGTCCTGAAACCCGAAAGTAAGCTGCGCTCGGTTTCCCTCGACAAAAAAGCAATGGGATTTCTCCATAGGATTTTGGAAAGTAGCTCGAAATAAGGTCAGTGGAAAACAAACCTGTTACATAAATGCACGTTTTGTTCAGTTGGATAATATCTGCATGTCTACTCTACTTTTGTAATTTTTGAATCATAAATCTAATCGATAGAAGATAGATAGAGTCACTGCAACACTCTCACCGCCGTTAGAAAGTAGCAAGCAACTGAAGCAAGTACAATTATGGAGGGTGGAGATTTGAAGTATTTAATCAAAAATAATTGTACTAAATTTCCGCTACAGCAGCAGCAACAACAAATAAAATATGATGACAGGCCAATGCCCAAACTGGAGCTGTGTACAGCGAGGAAAAAGGGAGCGAATCGGACGTAAAACGTTAAAGGTCTCCTGATTTAGTTTGTGAATGAATGCTTAATAGAGTTTCGGCTGGAGAGTGCGTGCGGACCTGTCGGTCAGATAACAGGCGTGTGTAAGTCCTGCATCTGTATGATACAAATGTGTGTAAAATGATCACTCATCTGGTTACGTTATTACATTGACCACCAAACCCCCGACCCAAAAGAAAGGACGTATTATTGGCTTCCCCTAATTTTTTTCCCGGGCCACGCTACTGGTATCCATGGGTCTAATTTTTCACCCACAATCCCTTGCAGCTTTTAGCTGTCAGCATAGGGCTATAGAGAGGCGAAGTCCCTCCCCTTCCGGGAGCCTCCATGGGACCCCGGAAGCGGAAAATTATACATAGAAGTCAATGGAGAGAGAAAAGTTATCTTTTGATCCCGTTTGAATTGTGCCACGAATGACACATATGATGTTTGTCAATCTTAAACAATCATTTCCATGCAAAAAAAGTCACAGTTTGTCGTAAAACTGCTGAAATATAAGACTATGAATAATACGCAACTAGAAAGACTACAAATCCTAAATGCATTCTGGGTCGCGTAATAGGCGATAATGCTCCAAGACTGGTTGTGACTCGCAAAGCAAAGAGGAAGAAGAAGACTGATTTATTCCCTCCAATAAATATAAGAGATTGCTCCAATAAATTCACTTTTACAAGATGCCTGTGTGCTTTGTACGAGGTTGTAATCACAAAAGAGATCATACCACTTGCTCGTTCTATCGCTTCCCGTCTGATGAAAGGACCAGGAGTCGTTGGACCAAACATATCAGGTAATATACATGTTTTGCATGGAACATAGTCAAGTTAGCTACCTAGCTAGTAGCGAGCATGTTAGTTAGCATTATATTACATTACCTAGCCTTGTCATTTGTATTAGCCTTAACACGAAGTAAACCAAAATGTTAAACAGTAAGAGTATTCATGATGGTAAGTATTTTGTGAAACATTTGAAGAGTAGCCTATCGCCCCCTCCACCAGGTGCTAAGGGGGCGGGAGGTAGGCTAACCCCACATTAGTATCAGCGATCTTTTCTACTTAATGCTATCTGCACAAATGGTTAACATTGACCATTAAAAGATCAGGCAGTTCAGGGAGAGTCGAAGGAAGGAAGGCAGGCAGCTTTGCATGACATTCTTCTGGACGTGTTTCATTGTGATGATAGTGAGAGTGAGTCAATCTGTTTGTTGGAAAGACAGTAGTTGAGTGATTACTGAGAGAAAATTATTAAAAGAGATAATTATTCAGTGTTGTTACTTTAAAGTGTTGTTACTGACCTTTTTCTCTTTTATTTTCTTTACCTCACCTGTAACTGCTGAGACCCTGAGGAACAAGCACACTGGACTGACCTGCTCTGGTAACCTGATTTCCACTGTACGTAATAGTATTTGGTTATGGTATATTATTTATATACATCAAAGGCACAATGCACCCCCCAGAGACACACATGTATTGAGTGTGATATTTTGCATTGGTCATGTGAAATCATCTTTACATACTAGAAAACTGTAGGAGCGGCAACTTGTTTTGAAATTGAATTTTTAATATCCGATAATAAAGTTGATCTGTTTTCTTTATTCTTCTCTCTTCCCAGCTCCATCCATCACCATTCTCTGTTCCTGCAGGTCCTGCTTGCTAATCAATATTCATATTTTTTTACACAATTACAAATAAAGTCAATGTATTGTATGACATGAAGTTGTGCTTCATTCTGAGTCAATAATAAATTCATTCTGCCTTCAGCTGCAAAATTATTGTGGACTGCACTGACATCCATGTAGCTGCCCCCCAGTAAGATGAACCAAGCAAAGTTGACATACTCAACATACAGCTGTGCTCTTAAGTTTACATGAAGAATTTGTGAAATATTGGTAATAACAGGTTTAAATGATTATTAGTAATTAATTATATAATTTTCTCATCGTAGATGAGCAGACAGGGAGCAGATGAGAAAAGCAGAATATGCAGCTGCCATTTTCCACATGGAAAAGAGAAAGGGCCAAGTGTATTTGAGTGGACAAAAGAGAAATCCCAAATACGAAAAATAAAATTATACAATTTACAGATATGTATACAAATAAATATATATCCTATATACACCATCATGTATAATGATGGTGTATGATGTAGAAGGAAGTGTGGTAGATAACAAGTAAATATAGAGTTACATACAGATCCATGTTACAGCAAAAGATGGAATAACTAAGAAGCACGCAGTATAATAATAATTACACGCAACAATTAAATAACTGCTCAGCATCTCCACCACAATCCCAATCTGCTGTGTCCTGTTTTCCTCCCCTCTGCATAACACCCCATCACACATACGAAACACAACGCAGAGTCCGAGGGTGTTAAGAGTATGTTTATTTAAATGTCCTCCTCTCTACTGGCCAACACAGGGAGCATATGCTGGGTGTAGAATTGTTCCAGGAGGAGGAGATTTCCATGCCATGCAGGGTCTTTGGGGATGGGGAGGATGATCGCCTCCATCGTGGTCCACAGCAGCAGAGACTCCGGTCTGTGATGTGCAGCTGTTATATAATATACAATACATTTTTTTGAAAAACATTTGATCAAAAAATAAAGATTTGGTCAGGATCTAGAGTCAGTGTGTAGTTTATTAATTAATCAATGCTCTCTACATTAGGAAAACACATACCAGTGTACCAGAGGGAGTCACACACAGCTGTGCCTAGATAACCAAACAAATTGACAACAGGGATGCAAACTCATCAGGTATGAAAAAGGTGACAAGGATCCGAGCCCCCTGACCCCACAGAATATCGGCTTTAAAATTAGGAATAACAGGATTTTAGCAGTCAGAACAACTAAAGCAGCAGTGTTAATATTAACAGAAACGCCATAGAGTCACATCTAATAGAAATATATAAAAAGCATTTATTTTAATTGTGTAGCAGTCAGTTTATAATTTTGGCAGCACTGTTGAGCATTTTGAAAATGTATTTTCATGCCTCTGTGCAAGGCTTAGTTTTTCTATCTTTATAGCCACTGGTGTAAAGTAACCAAGTTCATAAACTCAACAAGTACTATACTTGGGCACAATTTTGAGATACTTGTACTTTACTTAAGTATTTCAATGTTTTGCTACTTTGTACTTCTACTCCACTACAGTTCAGAGGTAAATTGTGTACTTTTACTCCACTACATGTATGTAATACCTTTAGTTACTTTACAGATGTGGATGAATGATGTGAAATATAATCAAGTGTTAAATCAGACTTTAGTTCCACCTGGAGTAAATCCAAAAGCTACCCTGCCTGCAGTATACAAAGTCATTCAAACTAGCTGCACCTTTACCAGCTTTGATAACACTTTAATGATCAGTCATTATAAAACATATCATATTATTCTGAAATGGACCAATCTGCAAAATGACTACTTTTACTGTCGCTACTTTCACTATATTTTGATAATAATAATTTTCTACTTTTACTTGAGGAACATTTGGAATGCAGGACTTTTACTGTAACAGAGTATTCCTACACTCTGGTACTTCTACTTTTACTCAAGTACAAGAACTGAGTACTTCTACTTTTAATCAATTTCAAGATATATACTTATACCACCTCTGTTTATCAGTGTTGGGTGTAACGCGTTACAAAAGTAACGGAGTTACAGTAATATATTACTTTTTGCTGTAACGAAGTAATGTAACGCGTTACTAATGAAATGTGGGTAATATATTACCCGTTACAATGCTCAGTAACGCAGTTACAACACATTTTAACACAACATTAAATGGTGTTTTGTTGAATGTACTAACATAGCGAGACATTCCGACACCAGACAAATTGTGCGGGTAGATTAGTAAACCAGGTGTGTTTACCCTTCAGGCTTCGCGTCGGGATCTTCGGGGCAGTTGAATGTTATGCACCCTCTATTCAAAAAAGAGAACAGAGCAAAAAATACAAACAACAAATTGTGTCAGGTGCGCGTGACCTGCTCCACTGCGCGTGCATCATTTCAAAAGTGCTTCCACAGCAGTGACACACATCTGTGGATAATCAAATACGAAAATGGTTAAAGCAACCATCACTAAACGTCAGCAACACTGCATCTACTGCAGACAGTAGCAACAGGTCAGATGGGGACATCACGTTACCCTCCGTTGTGGACACTAGCTTACTCCCGCCTGACTCGCCGCCCTCGCCCCCGGAGCAGCAGTCTTCGTCGCCCGAAACTACGCCGCCCCTCTGCGGCCCGCAGGTGCCAGGATACCACGGCAAAACAGCCTGCCCAGGTATGTCTAAACAAGTACCTGCCTGTACAGTGGGGTTAGGCGGTCATTTTGCAGCTCGTGGTATACAAATAGACAATGGAATATTCATGTGAAAGTAGTGCCATATTCTGCCATGCCTGTATAAATGTTGGGTCAAAAATAATGCATACAATAGCACAGATGCCTTCACCACGAATAGCTACAAAAATATCTCATATCCCAAGCTTATCAACGAGCTAATGTTGCAGCTGAAATGTTCTCCAGGTCACAAAGTCAACCTCACATGATGATGTGATACCAGTTTTTAAGCACAGTAAATATTCTCTTCCCAGAGATGGGACCAAGGTGATGTAGTACATGGTTTTAATAATAATTTTGCTTTTCAATGTTTGCCATTTCAAACCATGAGCTGGTTCAAATAATATTTGCCTTGATTTACAATATGTTCTCATTTGTTTTATCAGTACAGTTTTGAAGATTTTGTGCTTTTCTTTGCCATAGCCCACTTTGGACTATATGAAATATTTCAGGATTGCACTTTTAACTCACTTGAAATGTTCTCACTTGCTTGGTTTCAAAACATAACAAATGCCATAATCTGTTCATTGGGGACCATCAATGCTATTTTTCATTGCTGTTGCCGGCCACTATTGCTCATGTAAAGCTACTACTGCTGCGCCCCCTGTAATCTCAGATGCACCCTGAGTCATTTTGTTCTGGAACCGGGCCTGTACATGGCCATATACTAAACAAACTACAGAGCCCATTCCGTGTCCTGTTATGGTTTACTTCCTCTCTGCCTTCTTCTGGTGATTTATCTGACGTCCAGCGCTCCGTCTTTTAACCTCTTTTCCTTTCTCTTTCTTGATCCTCCTTAGAGATCTTCATTATAGTCCTTGACAGTGGCCTGCACTGCTGTATTAACAACGTGTCACATGTTAAGAATTTACAATCAGAATCGAGTATTCAACTAAGCCGTGTAATAAAAGTTGTTAGTAGCCTTAAGGACCTACAGTTGTTATGCTATACCACATTGCCCTTCACTGGATGTACAATAACTACATTTTAGCATTTAAAATACCTAGCCATTCTTTTGCGGTTATTTTGGTGAAAGTAACTAAAAAGTAACTAAAGTAGTGTAACTCATTACATTTCAGAGACAGTAATATTGTAATGTAACTTATTACTTTCAAAAGAGAGTAATAAGTAATATGTAATATATTACATTTTGGAAGTAACTTGCCCAACACTGCTGTTTATAGCCTATGAAAAAAACGATTAGAAAACAAAGGCTAAAGCTAACGTTAGCAGATAGTGACAATGTATGCTAGTAAGCTAGCTCAACGATAATATTGCGACGGGGAAAAAAAACTTTTCAGTGCATATCACGCTCTGCCGCTCCGACAGGGAGCTCTACTCTGAACACCTGAACGGCCCGTTCTAACAGCTGTTCACCAGCGGTCCAGTCTGTGCCACAGTGACTCCGGACGCACAGTTAATATTAACGAACGCACCGTAGGTAATGTAGCTGCTGAAGCTAGACCATCATCGCCGAGCAGCAGAGGCTTATTATACATCATGAGCAGAGCCGACAGGCAGGAAGACTCGAGCACACAGCTCGCGCTTCATTATAATATATAAAAAAAAGCTCGCGGCCGCACATTAATCCGGGTCCCAGACCCCCTCCCATACCCCAAAAATATTTTTATTGCAGATCTACAGGAATCATAAAAACGACCTATTTTGGATTCAAAACGGAGAATTTCGCCGAAAGGTGACAAGTTTGCATCCCTGGACAAGATAACCAAAATCCTTGAATCTACACACAGCAAATAAACTCAAATGACACAACGAGATGTAAAAAGGAGATCACACATATAGTCGATATAGAACTGGCCGCTTCAATCTGAAGAGCAACTAAAACAAAACACGGGAGTGTATCTTGTTCTTGTGAACACTAATGTTATCCACAGCATACACAGACACCACAAAGTTCTTAAGGAGAAAACTAGTTGCTAAAACAAAACACGTTAGTGTACCTTGTTAGCTAGCTGACATTAACCTTAGACATTGCACTCATATTACTCACTGAAACCTTGTAAAGCCGGTCCCGCATGCTGGCTCTTACAGAACCGCTCCCTTTCGTGTATGTACAGCTCTCAACATGCCCAGACTTGTAGTGATTTTCACCTCTTTTTATACTTTTTCGCCTCATTCTGAAAGAAACAGGTGAAATTTACTAACGTGACAGCCATCTTTGTGATGGTGACGCGTATTGTGCGAGACCAGAGACCTGTAGTTCACTGAGCGGTTTCACACAAAAAAAATTGTAACTTCACAGTTTTACGACACATTTTTATTTTTTTGACTTGCAAAATGTTCTTTTAATTTGACAAACATCATATGTGTCATTCGTGGCACAATTCAAACGGGATCGAAAGATGACTTTTCTCTCTCCATTGACGTCAATGTATAATTTTCCGCTTCCGGGGTCCCATGGGTCGGAAGTAGATGGGCGGGACTTCGCCTCTCTATTGGGACCTGGCTACTATCCAAATACTTCAATTGTTTACCCCAATATTGTCATTCATTTCACTGACAAAACCATTACATGTTAACACAAAGCAGAACATATGGACTTATTATTTACATTTGAAGCCAATAATGGGAAGCCATTGATGTTTTGAAAACATGCCTATAGTTGTCACAAGTCAAAAGAATATTAGTATTCATCAAATTAATGCTGACACTGAAAAATCGAATTCACCTGTTTCTGTATCTAATTATACATGTCCAGTTTTCAAACAACTAAAATAAACCCAATCTGATGCAAAAAGATTTATATTTCAGAGAATTCCCCAAAATGTAAATGAGTTCATACTGTGTGTCAGTTTGCATAATACAATGTAAATTGTATTATTCTTTGGTTGGTAGGCAATGCAATGCTAAAATACAAACATTATAAATAGATTAAATTAATCCAATGATTGTATACTACTTCTGTAGTAGACTATCAAGTCAAAGTGAGTCAAAGTCAGCTTTATTGTCAAAATGTCTACATGTGTTATACATACAGAAATCTTGAAATACTGTTTCTCGCAGTCCCACAGTGTGACGTATATGTACATAAAACAAGATGCAAAAGGGCCTGGATAAACGGGGTATAAAAATAATGACACCACAATCACGGTCCTATTGGCTAGCGCTCCAAAACATTGTACGTGATTTGCTAATGTGTGGGACTTCTCTAAGGGGTTGACAAATCGCAACGAGCTGGCCTGCTAACCAATCAGAGCGGACTGGGCTCTGGTTTCAGACAGAGGGTGAAAAGAGGTGCTGCAGCACAGGCAGTATGAGAAAAATAAAGAGCTTTTTGAACATTAAAGCACGGAGACATGTCGCAGTAGATGCAAATAAAACAAATATGAAGATGAAATGAGCATAATAGGGCCTCTGTAAGAAACAAAGAAACTTTGTTTTTGCCATCAGTCGTAGCATGGTTTTAGCCTTCAGCAGATTCTGAATGACTTCATTTATTGTTTTTGAAATCAGCCCATTAAATACTACACTGAACAAAAATATAAACGCAACAATTTTTTTTTTGCTCCCATTTTTCATGAGATGAACTCAAAGATCTAAAACATTTTCTATATACACAAAATAACCATTTCTTTCCATTTCGAGTGGCCCATGGTGGTGGTGGGGTTATGGTATGAGCAGGCGTATGTTATGGACGATGAACACAGGCCACTCGATTCACAACATTACCCTAACCCTAACCCTAACCTTAACCCTAATCCTAACCCTCACACCAGATACTGACTGGTTTTCGGAACCCCCCAGACCCCCCCAATAAAGCAAAAATGCACGTTTCAGAGTGGCCTTTTATTGTGGCCAGCCTAAGGCACACCGGTGCAACAATCATGCTGTCTAATCAGCATCTTGATATGCCACACCTGTGAGGTGGGATGGATTATCTCGGCAAAGGAGAAGTGCTCACTATCACAGATTTTTTCAGATTTATGAATAATATTTGAGAGAAATGGTTATTTTGCGTATATAGAAAATGTTTTAGATCTTTGAGTTCACCACATGAAAAATGGGAGCAAAAACAAAAGTGTTGCGTTTATATTTTTGTTCAGTGTAGATAAGCCCCCTGTTAAACAAGAAAAGGCTAATCGGTGCAAGAGTTACGACCTCTGGTGTATGCTTGTTGGAGCTTGGGAAGCATCGTGTTCTCAAGCCCCTCGTTACTTATTTATGGCTCTATTTCTTTCTCTTTTTATGTATTGTCCAGCATAAAGCTCTACACACACAAACACACAGAGTAAAATTAACACACCGGCCTTCATGATGTGATCTATGTTAGCCTATCCATAAGATTTGTGAAGCCAAGAGCAGTCATAAAGACCTTTGAGGGATTGTTTGTGTGCCTTTGCTGACATAAACAGGGTTATAAAGGCAGAGGGGCGACAAGCACTGCACAGCATCTTACTCTGCCACGCTGAAGGGCCTTTCAACAATAGTGCATACAATAAAATATAAAACAAAATGAAGAATTTTCATCAATCACAACTTCCCTACATGCTATATCCCCAGCTAGATTTCTCGTATGTGATGCAATTTTTCTGCACCTCTTTTGCCCCTCTGTCTGAAAACAAGTGCTGAGTCTGCTCTGATTGGTTAGCTGGCTGGTTGTGATTGGTCAACTGCTTAGAGATTTCCCACCCCTTAGCGTATCACGTACAATGTGTTGGAGCGCTAGCCAATAAAAGCGCAATGTAACGTAGTGATGTCACTATGTTACCGAAGTAAACTAACAGGACTAACATTGAGACGTTTCAGGCATGGGGGGGGGGGGGGGGTGAAGTGTGTGGGAGAGAAACTCCCTCTTGAGGGATGTTACGAGCCGTGTTGTGTTTGGGTGTGTCTCCCTCCCCCTCTCCCCCTGATTGTCTCCCTCCATAAAGGACCTGAGGAAGGCTGCAGTCTCCCTTTCCTTCTCCTCTGGGCTGCATGTGTGCAGCAAGTGTGGTGTGGTGTGGTGTGGTGTGGTGAGGTGAAGTGAGGTGAGGTGTGGTGTGGTGTCTCTGTTTGAGGCCTAGTTTAACCTGTGTTTTGTTTGTTGTTGGGAGATGTGCTCCAGTTTACCTTTGTGTATTGTTTAATTGAGTCACTTTCTTTTAGAAGAAAGTTGTTCTTAGTTACTTAAGTTTGTTTTGCAAATTGGCTGGGGAGCCTCTCTTTTCTTTTTTTTATTAATTAAAACATCAGCTTGCTTCAGCAATCGCTTTCCTCTCCTTTTTTCTCTTGCCCGGTCATTTTATATTTTGTTACTTCGTTTTGGTTCCCCTAGTCCAGTAGGGAATGTAACAAGGGAACACAGGGATGTTAGCCTTTGCAGACCATTTACATGCACACAAACCTATATAACACACTACAGGAAAAGGACAACCCCCAAAAAGAATAATAGGGACCCTTTAAGCTGTTTTTTGGTTTTTGTTTGGTTGCCAAATACAACACTATGTTTAACCAACTAGTTGCTTATTTTTGAAATAGTGGATTCCTGAGTATGACTTGAGACAAAGCTCTAAGAACACCTTGGTATGTTAAGCTAGAGTTCATTGGAACCTGATAGAGTAGAATAGAATATGAGAAGCACAAGTTAATATATATTTGATGCGTCTCGCCCATTCATCACAGAAATGTAGCAACATTGGATTGCCACCGTCTATTCTTAAAGTGTGCCTTCTGGAGTATATAACCTGTGCTGGATTTACAATGATGGAAATAAATATATATAGTTCATTCGCCACAATTGCCAGGTGCACCAACTATCAGACCTAAACACTTCGCTGCATGTTTGTCCTTTGTCTTTCTATATTGTATCTGTATGTGTAACCTCCATCCTTCCGAGTCCTTGTGTTTTTTAAGATTTAGTCAGTACAGTCTTCATTAAACTTTGCCCTTGATTAGTCAGTCTTTGAACTAAAATATGTGTGATTAAATAGACTGTCATATCTGCAGAATATATTTAAACTAAATCCACGCATTAGGATACATTTAATTTATCATAACTACACTGAACAAAAATATAAACGCAACACTTTTGTTTTTGCTCCCATTTTTCATGAGATGAACTCAAAGATCGAAAACATTTTCTACATACACAAAATAACTGATGGCCAAAAATGGTCCCATGGTGGTGGTGGGGTTATGGTATGGGCAGGCGTATGTTATGGATGATGAACACAGGCCACTCGATTCACAACATTACCCTAACCCTAACCCTAACCCTCACACCAGATACTGACTGGTTTTCGGACCCCCCCCCGACCCCCCCAATAAAGCAAAAATGCATGTTTCAGAGTGGTCTTTTATTGTGGCCAGCCTAAGGCACACCTGTGCAATAATCATGCTGCCTAATCAGCATCTTGATGTGCCACACCTGTGAGGTGGGATGGATTATCTCGGCAAAGGAGAAAATCACTATCACAGATTTTTTCAGATTTGTGAACAATATTTGAGAGAAATGGTTATTTTGTGTATAAGAAAATGTTTTAGATCTTTGAGTTCACCTCATGAAAAATGGGAGCAAAAAAAAAAGTGTTGCGTTTATATTTTTGTTCAGTGTATATATTAAAATTGAGTTATTAGTAGTTTGGGCACTTGGAAACAGCATAAAGCAGGTGAGTGAAGAGCACTATTTTATTTCAGCGATGCCCACCTTGACTCTGTGTTGACCTCCTTATCTGAAACTATAAATCTCTATACAGATGGACAGACAGTGCCCTAATGGAGATCAATAGACCACAATGCTCTGCTGTGACCCTTGACATGGAACACTGTTCAGAGTGATTTAGCACCGGATGGCTCCTGGCTGGTGTCTTTCAGTTAAAGGTAATTCCAAAATAAATAATGAATGTACGTTTACTTTTACTTACTTTACAAAAAGGCATCATAGTAACATTACTGACTTGTGTGGGCTTAATTTGAAATTAGACGTTACAACATAGTTTGATTTAAAGCCTGAAATAACTTGTTGGAGAACATGCTTCATTAGCTTTCATTTGAAGTGGTTGCCAGCTAAATACATACTTATTTTTAAATGTACGTGTAAAGTATATTTAAACATTTTTACCAAGGATCAAGACTTGGGATGATGCAAAGTTCCAAGCTGCAATGATCCCAATATTAGAACTATATATATATCTTCCATATCAAATATGTTTTAATTTTCTTTATAGTCTTTCATTAAACTTATTTTACAGAGAAGAAATTCAATCAAACACATTTATGAAACTACTTTTAGTAAAACATTCTTTCACAAGTACATTTTTGTAAAGAATGGCTATTAAAAAGAAACATCTTTAGCCTGCTATACAGTTTCCTGATCCTTTAAAATTATTGAGGACCTTTATTTATTTAAAACATTTGTTTAAATACGCATCTCTTTCCTCACAGAGACGTTGGGTGCAGAGCCTTGCATGAACACAGCCAGTTAAGATTCTATGGCAGTGGCGAGCCGTGACTTTTATGCCTAGGCCCTCTAACACCCCTTCCTTCGAATAAAAATAAGAGTTATTACGTCACAGCGTATACTTCAGCGGAATATCAATGACCCATCAATGACAGCGACCCTCTACCACACAAAACAACACCATTTATATAAACAACTAGCATGACAGGGCACCCACAGCCAAGTAACAATTACAAATTAATTAAGTTGACGCGGCGGCCCACATTGAAAATGACTTAGGCCTACCTCTGATGATCAAATCACTCAAACACAAAGTCCATCCTCCTGTCCTTTTGGATGAAGCACTTGATGGCGGGTCATGCAGCTGATCCTTTGTCACTCCAGTTTATCATTGTAACTCAATCTTGAAAATGACTCGGTTAATAATTTCGCAACGATGTCATCACTATCACTGACATGAGCCATCATTAACGAACTTATGCTAATCATAAATCTATTGAACATAAAGCTATCGATTAGATTTATGATTCGAAAATTATAAAAGTAGGGTAGACATGTGGATATTATCCGGCTGAACAAAACGTTCATTTATCTATTTCAAGCTATTTTCCAAAATCCTATGGAGGAATCCCATTTCTTTTGTATCGAGGAAACCCGAGCGCATCTTACTTCCGGGTTTCAGGACGCGTCACTGCACCACTTTATAGAGTGGCGAAGTCACGCCCATCTACTTCCGCCCCATGGGACCTTATTTCTGAAAAATGATGTATTGAAGTCAATGGAAAGAGAAAAGTTATCTCTCGATCCCGTTTGAATTGTGCCATGAATTACACATATGATGTTTGTCAATCTTAAAAAATAATTTCCATGTAAAAAAAAGTCACAGTTTGTCTTTAAACTGTTGAAATATAAGACTATGAAAAATACGCAACTAGAAAGACTACAAATCCCAGAGTCGCGTACATTAACGTTACACATTACACTCGTGTTACTCACTGAAACCTTGTATATCCGGTCCGCATGCTGGCTCTTAAGGAACCGACTAACTCCCCTTGTGTGTATGTACAGTTCTCCACATACCCAGACTTGTAGTGATTTTTACCTCTTTTAATACTTTTCACTTCATTCTGAAAGAAAGTGGTGAAATGTGCTAACGTGACGGCCATCTTGGTGTTGGTGACGTATGCAAGACCAGAGTTGTAGTTCATTGAGCATTTTTAACTTTATTTATTATCTTTTAAATTGACAAACATCATATGTGTAATTCGTTGCACAATTCAAACGGAATCAAAAGATAATATTTCTCTCTCCATTGACTTCAATACATGATTTTTCCGAAATAAGGTCCCATTGAGGCCCCCCGGAAGGGGAGGGACTTTGCCACTCTATACACATAAAGCCCACACATTTAGAGGGAAGATATGATTGGTCAATTGTGTCATTTGACATTACTCTCTCGTTCAGTTACTGTAGATTTTCTGTGAATTTACAGCAGGACCATACTTGCCAACCTTTAGACCTCAGAAGGGGGGGGGGTGCTAGTTGATCGCCGGAGCTGTTAGATTAACATTAACATGCTTATTGTAGTTGTAAGTGCACTGACTTGCACCTGACTAGCACCGTCCTTGGTGGAGCATATGTGTGGGCTGGACCTGTATTTTACAGGAAAGGAGTGAGCAGTTGTCGATTCTTGTTCTGTTTTCTGTGAATATCTGCCTCACCTTCTCAGACTTTGCGTTGCGCGCGCTACTAAAGAGACGTGTTGTCATGGAAACCAAACAATGGTGTATTAAAGTCCGAGTGGAAATAGTCGTGTGTAAATCAGAAATCGGGAGAAATGCGGGAGAAATATGACCCCGGGAGGAAACCGGGAGAGGGCAATGAAATCGGGAGTCTCCCGCGAAAACAAGTATGAGCAGGACCACCTATCACCTCCTGTCTTCACAGTAATTTGCAGAGACGGCTAAAGGAGCTTCTTTCATTTAACCCTTCACATTCCAACAGAAACTGAACAGGCAGATTCGAAGGATTTATTTATTTGGAAATGTTATTTTAAATACAATTAACCCTGTAAGACCCACCGTTGTAATTTTACAACATTAATTTAAGCTATCCTAAAAAAGTCAGCAAATGTTTTTGTTTTTTTTAAAACTACATTTACATAGTAAAAGGTCATTTTGTTCAGCCTCACAATGCTATTGGGTAGTAAATGTGTGTATAGGTCCTGTCCTCTGGCCATACACTCACACAACTTCTGAATCTTCAAACGAGCAACATCTCTTTGTTTTATTGGACTGGATTTGTCAGATTCAAGTAAGTAAAATGCCTCAAATATTATTTTTTCTGATTATTACAATGTCTAGAACATGTACATATTTAGTTATTGTGGAATACATTCATCACATTTGATTTTGAACAGCATATGTCTTTGTTGTAATATTACAACACTGGGTCAGTGTGGTAGTCAAAATAGCATAAGCACCTGTCATGGAGATTATGGAAATAAAACACTAATAGAAATATAATGTCTTTGATAATTCACTATAACTAAGTTCTAAATGTGTTGTCCTCTGTTAGGATTTTTGAATTAAGACCAGAATTGAATAAATTAATACATTCTTTCTGATAAAAGTATGTGACATTATATCTGTAGCAATATTTTGAACTCTACTTGTATCTTATCAGTTAATTAGTTACAAACATACATTTAACTCTGGTTCTGGCAGAAACAGTTTCTGAAATGTTTTGACACTTGGATGTATCCCTTTATTATGATAATTAGCCTGTTATCATTAGTCAGTGTGCGAAAAAGTACACGTCCCACCGTCCGGGACATGTTATTTACAATATTGGACAAGTAGATCTTTCAATTGACTTGTCCGGCGGACAAGTGACGTTTTTCGCCCTGATTTATTGACAAATTATTGATAAATTCAGTTTACAAAAGGCAGAACTCATTCACAAATTGTACGTGTCCGCCATTGTTCGTTTAGAAATGTTAGTTTCGGTTCTGCTTGTCGATTCCTAAGGAAATGCATCTCGCCGCTTTCTGAACAGTTAGGCGGGGCGGGGAGGGGCGGGAAGTGTAGCACAGTGGCAGAGTTGGGAAGCAAAACTTGGTTCCGAGTAGGAACAAATAACAATTGTCCGGTCCCGGGATTGATAAGAGTTGTGAGGACAGGAGGCGAGGCCGAGCCCCGCGGACCGCAGCTCTCTCTCTCTATGCTCCGTATCAGCTGATCGCTGCACGGTGCAGCTCAGCGTCTCTCTCTCTCTCTCTCTTTCTACACACAGCAGATCCGCTGCCCGTTTAACAGCCTCATCTTTTTCAAACTTTCTTATGTTCTTTCTCTAACACATAATGATGGTTATTAAGCGTTTTAGCTCCTGTGTTTTTAATATTGATCCTCATTTCCTTTATGAAGTGAAGCAGCCTCCCTGTGTCCTCGCGCTGTAGGCTACTCACTTCCCCGGACCCCCAGACTTGGAGGAGCACAGGGATGTCAGTATTGTTTATGAAGCAGGGTATAGAAAGTACATTAATGAAATGAAAATACTATTTATTTACTTTTACAAACAGTGAGCAGCTGGGCAGCTGCAGCATGTGTATTGCAGGATATGTGTAAGCGTGCAAGCATCTTTGAGTTGTAGAAAAGCGCTAGGCCTATAGGCTATAAATATAATGTATTATTATTATTATTATTATTATTAGGCCTATGTGTTGGACATGTGTGGTTGGACTCTGTCTCACAGGAAGGTTACAGCATGTGTGTTGCAGGACATGTGTTGGACACACAGACTGTGTGGTTGGACTCTGTCTCACAGGCAGGTTGCAGTGTAACATCAGAGGAGACTGGGCCAATTGTACATTCTCAAACTGCACCACTTAGAACTAACTAAACAATGCAAAGATTATTTTTATATAATTGTATTCAGTAACCGTAAGAAATTAAACAGTATGAAGTGATTCGTAAATAGGAATACAGATTTGACTTAATGTTTTCATAAATATATTTTTCTCCCAGTTTGTCATGGGACTTATTTTTACCCTCTCAAAGAACTGGAATCGATAACCGAAAATGACTAGAATCGAAAAGCAGAACCGGAATCGTTAAAATCCAAACGATACCCAACCCTATGTGTGATGCAGTAAAATCTTACCGCTCACTTACGTTAGCGGTGTCGTAAAAACCGTGGGAAAATGTAAAATACGATGGCGAAGAAGAAGATTCCAGTGGCCCCAATTTGTGTCCATTCTGGACAAGTGAAAAATGTATTCGGACAAGTAAATTGCCTAACTCACTTGTCCATGGACAAGTACTCTCTAAAAACTTTTTCTCACACTGTTAGTCAGACAGCATTGTGTGACTTGTTGAACTGGTTTATCTGCATGTGTGGGTGTAGGTATTCCTTTTACATCCAAGAGAGGACGACCATCTTCAGTTAACGGGAGTCCACCAAACGGGGCCCCATCCAAGAGATCACAACCACTGGATCTACGCAAGGACCTAATGGCACATTTTCCAGTGAAGACAAAGAGAAGATGCTGCAGACACTGCAGTAAAGGGTACACTCACTCCCACCCTCATCCACCTACACTGGTTGCCGGTCAAGTCCCGCATATCCTAGAAAGTCCTCCTCCTCACCTACAAGTCCCTCCATGCCCTTGCCCCCCAGTACCTATCGGACATCCTTCACCCACATGCCCCACCCCGGAACCTGCGGTCCTCAGACTCTGGCCTGCTTACCACCCCCCGCACCTTCGGGGACAGAGCCTTCAGTGTGGCAGCCCCCACCCTCTGGAACGCTCTCCCTGCGGAGATTCGCAACATCCCCACACTCGACGCCTTCAAAAGGGCCCTCAAGTCCTATCTGTTTGCCAAGGCTTTCGGCCCCTAAATCGATCTGTTGTTTTGCCTGTCTGACTTTTTGTTTTATTATGTTTGTTTTTTGCCCTATTACTTGTAAAGCGACCTTGGGTCCCTTGAGAGGCGCTATATAAATCCAAGCTATTATTATTATTATTATTATTATTATTACACAAACACACAATGCACCAAGTGTGACGTCCGTCTCTGCTTTTCTGACGAAAGGAACTGTTTTTGGGACTACCATTGTATTCATATTTAATAAATAACTATTCATAAAAAATATGACTGATTATTATTCATGCTATATTCTGATATAGGGCTAAGTAAGCAATCAATCGTGCAAATCAACCCTTAGTTGTTCAATATATTTATCGAGACAATGTGAGTAGAAATACAGGAATTCTGCTCCCACCTAAGCCCAACGTTGCAATATTACAACATTTCCCTAAAAACGTACCAAAACATAAAAAAATTGAAAACTCTTTCATTTCTGCTCCATAGGCTCCCTATAACATCTGAAAGTTAAAAATATATATATTTGAGCTTTACAGGGTTAAATGAAGTTATTTTTATTTATTTTTATATGTTTTCAAAAACATTTTTTTAGAATATCTTAGAGAGGGCCTAGAGCAGGGGTTCCCAACCAGTCAATCGCGATCGACTGGGGATCCCAGTCAATCGCAAGATGTGTCTAAAAATAGAACAACAATATTCAGTTTTATCGTTAACGTCCAATAATATAATCTTCCTGTGCCAGAATAATGCACTTGAACGCATCAAAGCTTTGTGATTGGTGTGACCCCATGTGTCGGGGCGTGGCTGGTGGGCAGTGGGCACTAGTTAGTTAGCCAATTCAAAGTCCATATGTCTCATCTGCAATGCGAGCATGGCTTTACCGAAGAAGGGTAATTTAGAGCATTTCAAAACGGTGCACAAACGCTACGAGACGGAATTCCCTCCTAATTCTGCCCTATGCTCTTCTATTCATTGCGTGCATATGTAACAGATTTAAACATGTGAATACATAACTATAAGTTTGTGAATGTTTAATTCATAATAAGTTGTGAATTTTAAGAGATGAGATTGTTTCATTTAATATTTTAAGTTTTGTTTCCCGTGGGAACACCTTCCCGTTGCACGTCTTTGTTTACTTCCCGGTATGTATTTTCCACCCTCCACGGACTGGCCATCTTGAGAATATGCCATCAGAGCATGTCACCTTATTTGCTGACTGGCCGATGATGGTAAATAGGTCGGACACCAGCCAATAACCAAGTCTGACTGATATATCGGTGCATTTCTACCAATTACTGCATATGTTTCCCTTGCTGTCCTTTGTTGTTATGATTACAGTAAAGGGCCCTCATTATATTGGCAATGACATAAGAACACCTCTTCAAACATCAAATATGATCAATATTAAACAATGAGGTGATAGGGCAAAGGTCGAAAGATCAATAACAATGTTCTCCATTACTTTCAAATACACCTGTCTTCTCTGTGCTTTCATTAGTGGGCTCTATTTAACAAAGCAATTGGGGCATTAAGGAGCCATCATTCTGCCTTCTAGGTGATTTCTCAGACAGAATGGAGGACATTTCCATAGACAAACTGCTTGGCCTGGTTCATTACTGCAATTTCCGCTCCTCATTGGGGAAATAACACGAGACAGCAGTTGAGTGCTTAAAAAGTAGGAGTGGTGGCTGTAGGATTGATTTGATTGTTTGCGATGTGACAGGGCTGTTTACAAGCTGTTTATTTTCACAGCCAGGAGGAGAAGAGTGCTGTATTGGAAGCTGGCAGTTGTGCTCTAAAAAGGCCTGTATTTCAGGGAAAAAGAGTGGAGAAAGAAATCGCCAAATAGCATGCTAACTGAGAACTTTTTTAATTTATAATTAAATACATGGGACATTTAATCCATCCTACATTAGTTTGGAAATTGTACATTTCTTTATATGTTTTTTGCGTGCCTCTCATTGCCATTTAGATCTTTCTTTATTAGGACCGATACGGGGGGGGGGGGGGGGATTTAGTTTCACACAGGGACGCGGGAAGTCAGTCAGAGTTGGGGATGCGGCGTGTGGGTGCGGTGGGAGGGGGTGGGGGGAAGATTTTCTTTTTAAATATTGAAGTTAAATGCATCAATCTGGTGCACTTTGAGAGCAACATTAAGAGATCTATGGATACATCTCTCAACACCCATATGATACAGAACTGTAAGCAGATTTTATTTTTCTTATATTTTACAAATCACTCCCCTTTTAAACTGTATTCTTGTTTTGACATATAGTATTTCATAACTGCTTTTCATTTACTCTCTCTGGCTGTCCATCTCGTAATGTTCACATAGAAACTAGCTGTCAATAGGAATATCATTCAGAAGAATTATAATTTCATGCAAAGATCTGTCACAAAAAGAGGTTGCACATTTAAATACAGGTGTTGTTATGGCATTGGCAACATCAGTGGCCAAACAGCCACATTTACTGCTGCAAATACGTTCAAACATGCTGTTGGCACGTAAAGCAGTGGCAACTATGCCACCATTTCAGCAGACTTTTTCTCAGAAATACTGTCACATAACATCCATATATTTCAGTGCTAGGTTGATGCTTAACTAAGCTAACTTGCTTTCTTTGAAATCACCAGGTAACGCTAAAAAAATTACATTTAGATTGTATGACAAAGTGTTTATTTAATATATCTGGCTAGCTACTTGCTAACGGTTTAGCTTACCCCCGCGATTCAAAGTAACGTCAACGTAGCTGTAAGTTATGCTTTGCTTACATGTTCGCATAACTTGGACGTTTACTGGCATTTACATACCTTGTTTACCTGGCTCAATTGGTGGTTCTGGGGTTGTTGTGTGAGCCAACACTTGAGAATTTCTGTATTTTTTAAGAAAAAATGTTCTTATGTCCATCTTCAAAAACTCTGAGTCCGACTGACAGTTTAAAAATTGTCACAGCTCACAGGATAGGTACCTGTCAGCCAATAAGACAGATGTTTATTTCCATTCAACTCTCTGGTTGGTCTGGTGTCTTGCCTCTGTTGCATTCACTGAACACGGGAAATTACAATTCTGCCGTCCTCTCATGATGAGGTTCAGGTAAAGCACGGTTAATGTATTATATTATTGAGGGAGAATTGTCCGGGGCCACAGAAAAAACATTCGGGGCTTTGGTCCTGTATAATAACGTCATATTAAATGCAGTCATTTGGTCTTTAGCAACACCTTTTGAGAGCAGTGCATTCATCGGTGTTCGTTTTAATGCTGCCAGTTTGTTGACGGCCTGTGTGTTGATGGGACTTCTCATGCTCCCTAAATGTTTCCCTTGCCTTTCGCCAGTTCCTAAATCCTCCTTTCACAAAACTTCCATCCCTGATCTTGTCTGCACTGACAAGCTTATTTTCTATAGCAGAGCAACAGAAGAAGCACACCGCATTATCTATATTATTTATAGACTGCTTACACTAAAATTCTAACTCAAAAATAGTAACTCAAAATAAAACATTTTGTATTCATTTGTTTAGTGAACTTTTTGGAATTGCAGTTACAACTCTCCGCCAACAGATGGGGGTGCTGCAGCCCCCTCAGCACCCCCCCTTCCGGCGTCCCTGGTTTCACACCAAAAATATCTGGAACTAGTCCCTGGTTCGCGCAAACCTTTTCACCCCCAGATAGTCCCAGCTAGAGAGGTGATACTTTCCTGGGGAGGAAATGGTTCTTGGGTGTGTCGGCCACACTAACAATTTCTGATTGGCTGGGCGGATTGCGAAACACGCCCCGTAAAAAAAGTTTTGTGAAGCCGCCATTGTATTTGCTCGCATTAGCATTAGCCCAGAGCACCAACGGAGAGAGACTAACTTATGGCAACACAAAAGAAAACATGGGAGCGGTGGAGTGATGAGGAGGTGTCGGCGCTTCTGGCGATTTACTCGGAAGCCAGTCCCCAACTCCGGGGACCTCCGGCCGGGGACTTTGGGTGGTAGTACACACCATGAAGTTGTTTGCAGCCTGCAAGAACAAGAAGAAGAAGAAGCGGTTCCCTCAGGGACTTACGGCTCTTACACACGGCGGCGTGCGTTGTCGCTTGCCGGCGGAGGGGGCTGAAACTCGACCAACAACCAATCACATGAATCTCCCGCCCCAGACACACAGCACACGGTTTGATTGGCTAGAATTTGCACTGGCATATGATTCGATTGGCTGACGCCTCCGTCGAGGCTCTACATCATTGCTCTACTTTTGTAGCGAGCACCGTGAGAGAAGCTACGATTTGCTCCCACAATGCAGTTCGGCGAATCGTGACGTCACCCCATTCAAAGTGAATGGGCAGAAGCGTTGAAGCGGCAACGCACGCCGCCGTGTGTAGGGTCCGTTATTCCGGTGTGAACGTGGTTTACTAGATAGTTCCAGGAAATAAAAGTTCCGGGGAACTAAGTTCCGGGAACTATTCCTGGGAAAAGTTCTTTGTGTGAAAGCGCCTATTGGCTATTTTTCCTGGGGTCCTCACTTTATTCTTAAAAAAAAAAGAAGTAAGAAGTATCATTAACAGTTTCAAACACTTTATAGGCTGGGTTTACTTTATTATAAAAAAGTTTTGTGGCTACATTTTATGAAAAAAAAAAGGCATTTTACATCATCTAAAGCTGAATTCCCCTACTCTTCAAAAAAATCTGGTAAGGAATCAGAGTAAAGATTTACATAAGAAAGTTTCCTTCTTCAATTGGCTTAAGGAAACTTTATCCGGTGCTTTCCCAAGCACATTATTGCCCTCATCATTCCTTTAGAAAAGTGAAACATATTCTTTGAAAATAACTAACAGTATATTCTTAGAATAAAGCATAAATCTGTTTCCTGTTTGTGTATTTGTAAAATTAAATACCTGAATGTTATGTCAAAGTCTGCAAGTGCATTTGTCTGGCTATACTTTAGCAGAAAACTAAGGATTTTCGGATTTACAATTATAATTTCAATGCCTTCTTAACATACATATTCTTACTTTTTAACTCTGACATTTTTACGAATGATTCAGAATTTAATTGTATGCATTAGGACATGCCGCTGAGTTAGAATGATATCAACATTTGTTAGCTACTAAGCTCTCTAAAGCCAAGACTTTTGGTTTACAAAAGGCTCCAGAAATCCTCTCCTTCAGGGTCGTTGACGTATCGGCCACATGCCAGGTTTTTGGAGATATGGCCCTCGCTGTCAGGGATTATTTATCCCTGAGCTGCAACCTCTCACATGTCAGGTTCAAGGGTTAACACATCATAACTTGTGCGGTCTGCTGGGCTGATAACAGTCTGTGGGGAGAGAGAGACGGAGGAAAAGCTGAAAGGGAAAGTGAGACGTCCAGGTGAGAGGTTGTCAGGGTCAGGGGCGCTGCTTTAATCTCGAAGAACAACAGGGAGTATTGGAATAAAGGAAGATTAACTTATCGGTCATTTGGAAAAATTGTCCTGTTTTACGTCTAGTGCCCATAGGAGGATTAAAGGGGTATGATTTAACAACCCACCGTATTTCGTGTTATATTCACGAAATGTAATCTATTGATTTGTTTTTACCAACACGATTTTCCCCTTTTTTTCGTGTCACACAGAACGATTTTAAAAGCAATGTATTTATATTGGTTGTATGTTTCGTGCCTGCACCTGTTGTGACTCGACAGATATGTCCTTCACTGCAAACATTGCTGCTACAACCCGCTGCTGCAGATACACGCTTTACAACATCAGGAGGATACGTCCCCAGCTGACCCAGAAATCAGCGCAGGTTCTGTCCAGGCTCTCGTTATCTCACGCCTAGACTACTGCAACTCCTCCTGGCTGGTCTACCTGCATGTGCCATCCGACCTCTGCAGCTCATCCAGAATGCAGCGGCTCGTATGGTCTTCAACCTTCCAAAATTCTCCCACACCACGCCGCTCCTCCGCTCCCTTCACTGGGTTCCAGTAACTGCTAGAATCCACTTCAAGACACTGGTACTCGCGTACCATGCTGCGAATGGATCTGGCCCTTCCTACATCCAGGACATGGTTAAACCGTACACCCCAGCACGTGCACT